>NC_051177.1:21894629-21984716 GCF_013339695.2 Rhipicephalus sanguineus | reverse complement strand
AACTCCTCCTCGTCCTCACTTTTCTTTCTCACCCCTTGCTATACTTTTCCATACATTGCTATGCTATGATTACCCTCTCCCCTCATCCTTTCTCCCTCCTCACCCCCACATATCACTCCTCCTCACAATCACATCCCTTTCCGGCCCACTTGCTATATCATACTATAGATGGCTACGCAATGCCTTACCCTCTCAGATCTTCTGTAGGGATTAGTTAGAACATAATGGATGAAAAAGTCAGCGATTCAAAGTTCACAAAGAAGGCAGTCACGAACGATGAGACGAAGCGCATCCAGCAACTGATTTAAAAGTAGACAAGAAGGGGTGGGTAAAAACATAAAAGGATAGGGCACTGTTGGCAAACCGCGCATGGGCAAACGTGATTGCTAACAATTGTAAAAACCCTTGTATTTTTCTTGGAAATTTACGTTACCAAAATGCCAAGTCAGAATCCAAGATGAAGATGTACGGCGACCAAAATCTGTTCACTAGAAATGCAACTTGCTTGTCTTTAAGTCCAACGGACGGAGAGCTCACGCATGCGCCACACTGCCCCGACGGCATAGCGTACGCTTCTACAATTGTCGTTTTTTTAATTCGGTTCCTGCTGTGTCAACATAGTTTTGGCACTGAAATTCGGGTTACGCTTACAGGCAGATCAGTGCTGAGCGTGATTCCCCTCGATTGCAACTCTATTACACATATTCTTTTGTTCCTGTAGCCTTTCGTTGAGGCACCTGCCCGTCTGTCTAATGTATAATGAGCCGCTGGACAGAGGAATCCTATAAACTGTATACTTTTTCCTTGCACTCAACAAATCACTTGACACGTTTGACGTTACATGTTGCTTCTCGGGCGTCTTCACCAGTGCTCTACATGTTAATTTTAGACACAAACCTATCGATTTTTTGGGTGCCGAGAATATCATTGGCGCATCGCACCGGGAAGCCATTATTTTTAATCTGTGCGTTATTGTGTGCAAGAACAGCAACACAACCACCGGATTCCTGTTTATTTTCTAACACGAAAGTGCTTTATGCCGGGGTCCACTGAGACTTTCATGACGTATTTCCGTCACTGAAATACGTCGGCAAAATGAAGGCCATGAAATGGCAAAAAAAAAAAACTGTCAAGAAGTTTTGATGGCAGGAGTCGAACCCATGACCTCTCGGTCCGCGACGATGGCTGGCAGGAGTTTAGCCCGCTGAGCTACCGCCAAAAAAATAACGGAGGCTACATGAACGCGCCTTTAACTTTCACACTTTCCTCTCTCAGTGCTCTTGGATGGATGCTATGGGCGTCCTCTATATAACGGGTCGGTGAGATGTGTGCCACCAGGTTAAAAAAAAAAAAAAAACGCGCCGTTTTTTCCAATGTAAACTGGAATGGTGCGTTTACACTGGAAATGTAATGTCTTCAACGTTTTAAACACCGCGGGGTGGCTTTAGCCCGTGCCTCGCTCATAGCATCCATCCATATCGACAAACAGCTCTCCGACGCTCGCCTGGCTGTCGCAACGCTTTCCCTGCTCGCCCTGTGCGAATTAACGGTCCCGCTAGAAGACACGATGCGCGTAGCGTTTCTCTTCTCGTTTAACGACGTTTTGAAGGAGTGCATATCAAGTTTCAGTGTTTATTATGTGCCCGTTGATGCCATATATGCACGGGTTTCACCATATGCGGTGTCCACATATATGTTAAGAACTTCAGCTGCAGCAAGGGTTAAATCATGATCATGGGCGTTAATCGTAGGTACGGTGATGTGCCACTAGGTGTCAACGTGAGTGCGTCCACATCAAGCGGTGCTATGTCTCCCAAACAAGCTCTGACATACCAATGCACTATAAACAATCAACTGCTACTGGGACGACACGTTTCACTTTCGTGTTATACCGATTCCTATGACAGAGGGATCAGCCATCTTTTTCTTTAGCTTTACCGGGATTGTTTCTTTAGCTTTACCGGGAACACCTAAGGGGTGGCACTTCTCCGGATCTTTAAATAAAGTTCTTCCTACCGTACCGGGAACACGCGAACTTACGCAGCTTTTCAGTGTGTTGATGCTTTTGCTGATGATGATGCTTAAATATGTCTCAGCGCTTTGTAACAAGTGGGCCTTTAAAACACGCACTCATCGTGTAATTCACGTGTTTTGACGCCTGGTGCGATTCCACGTGTCTGCCACGCAATATTGCATGCGTTAAGGAGACTCCCTCCACTACATGACATTCATATAGTGTTCTTTTTTTTTCGAAGCAGTAGAACACGTGGTAGAACACGTGCTTCCCACGCTGACGGCTTGGGTTCGGTTCTCACTTGAACCCGAAGATTTTAATTATTTATTTTATTTGCATCTTTCTCGATTATTTATGTAGTGTTCTTTTTTTGTCAAAGACGTTTCAAGAAATAGCGTGGCTCTGCGGTAGATTACCTGTTTGTATCAGACGGCCTCGGTTCGATTCTCACTCGAAACCGAAGATTTTTATTATTTATTTTATTTGGGTCTTTCTCGATTTTTCGGTCACGGACAAGATGCATCATTTTTCGCTCACAACCAGCGACGCCGTCACCGACGCCGACACCGGAATTTCTGCGAAACGAACTCTTTAACGCTGTTGCGTTAAATTCCTGATACCATGAGAATAAATTGCTTGACTCGTATCCCACGAAGTAAAATGCACTCCATTGAAACATTTCACGTGCAACAGCAGCGCCAGAAGACAGCCTAGGGAGCAGAAGCAAGATCGGAGGGGCGGAATAAACATCCGCCGTGGTAACTGGAATACCTCATCGCGAAGCAAGAGCGTCCGTAATCTGAAAAAGTTCACATGCTTGCACTTATGCTTGCAATAGAACATTCCCAAGCTTAATTTCGGCGAAGCTTAGTGTGTGACACTCCCGCGTTAACGACGAAGCATAAATGTGTGGTTGTGTTCAACGGGGCGTATCTTTTTGCCCCCCAGTGACCCATGTCGGCGACTTTGGACTAATAAATGTTAGTACTGCCCTCTGAATTTTGTGAAGTGCTTATTGGTAGTATCGCATGACTGAATTTGTGAAGATGAGGGACAGCGTTGTCAAAGGCACCGAATAGGTGCGCTATAGAGGTTGTCTGAACAGGAAAACCTCAACGGTTCCTTATGCAATCGCCTGAGACGACTCGAAGGCGAAATCCATTTTCCTGTTCTTTTTATTCTCGGTCGACGTGCTGATCCTCCCCTCCCCCGTCATATTCAAAAGCTTTCCGAACATAAAGGGAGGCTGAAGCACTTAAAAAAATGTCTTTGGAGTGTGTAATCATAGTTTGATCCTGCTGCATTCGAAAATCAATGTAATAATTCACAGATGAACGCAAATAGCATTTCTTGGCAAAAACCGCGGCTGCAGCCGCAGGGCTTCTTGAGATGCTGAGTGAACGCGGTGACGTCATCTTCGGCGTGCCGTGTCATTGGAAACATCAGCACAGTTAAAGAAAGCATGGCCTTGCGATCAGTTCCACAAACGCGCCCAGCCGGAACTAGTCACGGAGGCCACGGTTGAAGATACGACTGTGCTGCGCGGCTCCGCCAAAGCTACCGACGATGACGTAGTTCCGGTTAGTTTCGGCGCGTTCGCGTGGGCGGAGCAAGACGAAGTTTTCTTTTGCGTATTTTAAAGCTCCTGCTGCCAAAACAGCGGAAAAAATTACGCCATCGTCGACAATAATGTTGGTCCTTCTTAACAACAATGTTTTACCGAATTCTAAAAGCTCTACAGCTTCCCTTAAAGGTGGTTTTGAACATGCCTCCAGGATCGGAGGCATTGCAAGCTTTCTGCTCCTCACAAGGTTTTGCAGAGCCTCCGTGATTGGCCCGCCTTGACCAAGCAACGATGTCCTTCGATGTCGCCACCAAGGTATATGTAAACTGGTAGCGTAACTTCCGTAGAAGCCCACGTGTCAAGCCGGTGGCTAGTTGTTGCAACAGTCGCCATCTATGTGAGGAGGGGACAAACAGAATTAAAAAAAGAGAAAAAGATGACGTCACAACCGGAAGCGGAAATGACGTCACGTTTTAACGCGATGGGCGCGAATTTATGGATTTTTTTGACAGGGCGCCGCTTCTTACTTTTTTTTTATAGCTGCACGTTCTTTTTCTTATCACTATGACGGCTCCATAATGGAAGCCTGCAAGATAACGGGAAGACGAAAAAGACAGATTTGA
Organism: Rhipicephalus sanguineus; assembly: GCF_013339695.2. Taxonomy (NCBI): domain Eukaryota; kingdom Metazoa; phylum Arthropoda; class Arachnida; order Ixodida; family Ixodidae; genus Rhipicephalus; species Rhipicephalus sanguineus. The sequence continues at coordinate 21,980,515 of NC_051177.1, read as the reverse complement.
TAAATAAGGTGTATTTTATTGGTGAAATATTGCAGTTGAACAGGATATTACCCCAAAATATATAACACAGAAATCAGAAGTAGCATAACAATTCAACGTGCACACAAACCTTGCACACGTGTTGCTCTTGCATCCGTAGACAGCGCAGCGTTTCTTCGCGTAGCGTGGCGGACTCATCGTCCCGAAGGGCGACAGCACGCAGGCCGTGCGCTGGCAAAACAGAGTCACTGAAACGGTTCCCGATGGCTGCGATGGGCTATATTACCTTCTGCCAAGTACCACGACTAGAAAACAACGCTTATGCGAGGAAATCACCTACGGACGACAGGCACAAACCTACTGCGCAAAAACGAGCGACGCCATTTGCATCTGAAAATGCGCAAAACCGTTGGCCCATGTAACCAGACTGCCTGCATGTGCCCGCTGTTTCTGAAAATAAACGAAACAAATTGGCCACTCAACCACATACCCAAGACTAAACTTTGATTAAAATAATCTGCTAATTTAATTCGTGACAAATAAAATTAAAAGTAATGAAAATAAACGCTTAATTACTTGTTTGTTTTCATTATTTGTCCCCCCCTCACCTAGTAGCGCTATAATCGTCACGCGGGTGTTAATGTTTGTCGCAATAGGTTTCCGACCACTTTTCGTTCCGACTTTCGCGACCTATTTAGATTGACCTTGGTCGCCACTACGATGTCTCAAAATCTGGCGATCTGTGACGTCTTCATGACGTCACAGAATGACGTCATTAATGATGTCATGTTACACTGAGGTAATGTGACTTTTGGTACGCTGACTGCACGTACACGCACGTACACAGGCACGCGCATATTCACGTGAGCATCACGTGACTCTAGACCCTCAATTACTTTTTTTGCATCTTTCGACGCCGCCGCCGGTCTCGCGAAGTATCGTCACATGTCGCCAAATCTCGAAGACGCCGGCAGTCAATTTTCGCGTTTGATGAGACACCTAAGGCTTTCGCCTTAGAAAGGGCCTCATACCAGTTGGCTGATGTTTCTATGGGCGGTGTATTCGTCAGGTGCATCATAAGCGCGGCATGAAAGTCATGTCGTACATTATATGCATGTCCCAATTTTCATGTTAGGACCTGTCGTTTATGTTCTTTATACAATCATGTCATGCCATATCAATATTGGTATATATCCAATGAATGAAACGGCCGCGAACGCACCATGAGCGTGGCATGTAAATCATGCCGTACATGGCATACATGTCATGATTTTAATGTTATTACTTCTAATTTATGTTCGGCATATAGTCACGTCGCACCATACAAGTTTTGGTATCTATCAAACTAGCGAAACGGCTGCGAGCGCACCCTGAGCGTGGAATGTTAGTCATGCCGTACATGACATGCATTTTATGATTTTGATATTACCACCTGTCATTTATGTTCATCATGCAGAAATGTCGCGCCATACGAATTTTGGCACATATTCATTTAATGACACGGCCGCGAGCGCCCCAACGCCGTGTCTTGTAAATCATGATGTACATGACATGGATATCATGACTTGCGCGTTACGACCAGTCAATTATGTTCGTCATACACTCTTGTCACGCCTTACCAATCTTGGTATACATTTAATTAACGAAACGGCAGGAAGAGGACAAGACCGTGGCATGTAAATGATACCGTTCATGATATGCATGTCAAGATTTTGACCTTATGACCTGTCATTTATGTTCGTCATGCAGTCACGTGATGCCACACCAATTTTGGTGCACATCCCGTTAACGAAACGGTCAAGAGAGCACAAAGTCGTAGGCGGCTTGATAGATAGATAGATAGATAGATAGATAGATAGATAGATAGATAGATAGATAGATAGATAGATAGATAGATAGATAGATAGATAGATAAATAGATAGATAGATAGATAGATAGATAGATAGATAGATAGATAGATAGATAGATAGATAGATAGATAGATAGATAGATAGATAGATAGATAGATAGATAGATAGATAGATAGATAGATAGATAGATAGATAGATAGATAGATAGAGAGCATTATGAGGATGACCATGATTACTAAATAAATATAGATGTCAGTGCTATTATTAAAACGCTACAACGCCATTTCGGATACTTTTCGTTTGACAGCACTGAACACTAGGTTGCATATAATTAATAGATAGTAATTAATCTTGATTACTAATCAAGGATAAAAATGAGCAGTAGAAATCCATTATATGAAATTATGATCTATCATCTGCTCGTAACTATATACCTACCTTGAAATACCATCTATACAATACATGTGCTTCTACACTATGAGCTTGCGCCCATAAATTTCAAATAAATTGTTAGATTCTTTATTATTATTTATTACTATTACCAATTTCCTATACGTCAGCGTGATAATGTGCATCGCATCTGCAGATTTTTCTGAGTTTTAACGTGATCAACATGCACTTTCTCATCAATTTAGCGACAGGCATTTTTTTACCCCTGTAGGGCTGCTTTCCCGCAGTAGAATTTAGAAAAACTCTTCGGGAAAAAAATCCAGCCAGCGCAATCATACCAAACTGCAAGCACATGGAAGGGTTGTCGTACTGTACATGCCACTAGAGTGCAATTAGCGAATAGATGATCGTTGCGCTACAATTAACTTTTGAAAAATCACCCCGTGCATTTTCAGCGGATCCACGAAAGTGTCTCGGGAAAAACATCCAGCCGGCGAATTCAAACTAATCGCGATGTACAGCATAAAAACGTTGTCAGCGTTAAGTCCCTTAAGTGCAATTTGCGAAAATTAAGGCATTCTTCAGTAATCAATTTTTAAAGAACGCTCTCCATAGCGTTACGCCGAGCGCTTCCCCTTATGGTCGACTTTGCCGCAGCACTCTATGTCCCAGTTGCTGGACATGGATACCTAACAGGGAAACGAACTCTCAGAACCGTCGTCCATATTTGAGTCATTTTGGAGGTAGATATGTCGTTGGAATCCTGGCGCAAAATCCCCATCAGAAATGACCCCATTTATGAAATATGGGAAAGGTCTTTCACGTGGCAACACTAGCTGGAATTTTGTACAAACTATTCCTACCCGCCCCCCACTCTTACCTTCGTCACTGTGCCCTGGCCCTTGCGGGAGTAAATTTACGTGACTGCGGCTCGTAAGCTGAGGTGAGTTTGAGACCCCTGGCATAAATAGTGAAGGTGCAGTTAGCAAATAAGCGCGTCATACATTTGCTATTTGGTCAGTCGTCGAAAATGAAAGGTTATACGGTAAAAGGTCGCTAATTCGCACCCCGTTAATTCGGCGAATCGGATAATTCGGACGTGTTCTCTGGTCCTGGCAAGCTTATGCATTGTTTAATTTTATCGAACTCTCGTTAATTCGGTCATATTTGACCGCAACCCGGTTAATTCGGACGATCCTCGGAGCGCTCCAAGCACGAAGCGCCACAAATGCTCGACTCACAGGAGGGAAAACAGCGTTCGTGAACAACTCAAACGGCTGCGGTCGTTCATAAAGGCGTGATCGCGATCTACGATCTAGCCATAATCACGTTATTGGCGACTAAAGACTTCGACGGCTGCGGCCCACTTGCTTCATCTTCGATTTTACTCGGCATACGCGAACTGCGTGGGCGATATATCTATGATCGTGTCTATAGCGCCTGCGGCAACTGCGGGTCAAAGCTGCGACAAGCAATAATTTCGTTTTGACCGCGTCGCTTCAGAACTGCGTAGTCGCCACCCATTATTGTGCATTAGCGAGCCAGGTTTATTCAACAGCGGATGCTGTGCTGAGCAGTTTCGTTTCGACTGTGGGCGCAGGCCGCGCGCGCGCCTTCGGAACTGTGTTGACGCTGTGATCCCGTCGTAATTTAGCAACCACGCTTTCATCCGCAGCGGACGCGGCACTCGGTAGCTTCGTTTTGACTTCGGGCAATGCGCGCGCAATGTCACGCAACTCGAACATAGTGGAAGCTGTTGAAGATGAAGAGCTTCAGCCGCAGTCCACGTGCTGGAATAAAATTCGGTTGCGGCATTATGACGAATGAACGCTCATTTGCCGATCATTTTTCCGGCGAAAATGTTATCATCACGTGCGCGTGGGTGGTGGCGGTACGTAATAAGGAAGGGGGGCAGAACACGTTTAGTGTTAAGACACGGCTGTCTTGAGCCGCGGCCACATTGTGAACGAAGTCGCGAATAAATTTGCGGCATTTACATTGCTATTATATGCCAAATATGTACTATGAATTTACGTAATCATCAAGAAAAGGCAAATGCATTGATGTAATAGACACTTGTTTATTGTTTTCTTGATACTTTCGATAATTCGACATTCGGTTAATTCGAAAATTTTTTCCGCGGTCCCGACATCGCATACAAAACACATACGTAGGACATCTCTCTTGCACGAGTGTTACCATCCGCGGTGTGTCCCTAATATTCATTGCAAATCTGCACGTTTGGATATAACGCGAATATATGAGAGATCATCTTAGATGCGAATGCATACAAGACGTCCAGTGTGAGAGACAGATCTCAATGAGACCCGGCGAGGTTTAGTGGGTGTGAGCGGTAATGGTCGAATATGGGAGCTAGTGGGCGTGTAAACGCGAGTATCTGTGAACGGGAGTGTACTTCAGTATGAACGCATGTGAGTGTGAGTAGAGCGGAATGCTTGGCATGTTCATTCATGAGTAGACTCATTTCAAAGGCGTGAGTATGAGTGAGTGACGAGGGATGTGAGCAGACATGAGTATGAAGGTAACATACTAGTGTATGAATGTGAGAGTACCCATGGGAGTGAGTAGCCATGAGGGAACGTGAGTACAAATGGCTGTGAGTAGGTGTGAGTAGGCGCGAGTGAGTACTTACCAGTGTGAGTGGGCGGGAGTAGGAACTGAAGGCGAGTGAGTACCGATGGGTATGAGCAGGTATGAGTATGAACGTAAGCGATTGCCCATAATTGTGAGTACACTTGAGTATGAACGTGAGTACTTATGAGCGTAAGTGGGCGTGCACGTATGAACGCGAGTGAGTACCAATTGGCGTGAGCAGGCATGAGTATGAACGTGAGTGAGTGTCTATGAGTGTGAGTAGACGTGAACATGAACGTGAGTGACTGTCTATGAGTGTGGTAGGCGTGAGCATGAACGTAAGTGACTGTCTATGACTGTGAGTAGGCGTGAGTATAAAAGTGAGTGAGTGCCTATAAGTGCGAGTAGGCGTGAGTATGAACGTGAGTGAGTGGCTATGAGTGTGAGTAGGGGTGAGTATGAAAGTGAGTGAGTGCCTATAGGTGTGAGTAGGCGTGAATATGAACGTGAGTGAGTGTCTATGAGTGTGAGTAGGCATGAGTATGAGCGTGAGTGAGTGTCTATGAGTGTGAGTAGGCGTGAGTATGAACGTGAGTGAGAGTCTATAAGTGTGAGTGGGCGTTAGTATGAACGTGAGTGAGTGTCAATGAGTGTGAGTAGGCGTGAGTATGAACGTGAGTGAGTGCCTATGAGTGTGAGTCGGCGTGAGTATGAACGTCAGTGAGTGCCTATGAGTGTGAGTAGGCGTGAGTATGAACGTGAGTGAGCGCCTATGAGTCTGAGTGGGCGTGAGTATGAACGTGAGTGAGCAACTATGAGTGTGAGTAAACGTGAGTATGAGCGTGAGTGAGTGCCTATGAGTGTGAGTAGGCGTGAGTATCAAAGTGAGTGAGTGCCTATAAGTGTGAGTAGGGGTGATTATGAACGTGAGTGAGTGTCTATGAGTGTGAGTAGGCGTGAGTATGAACGTGAGTGAGTGTCTATGAGTGTGAGTAGGCGTGAGTATGAACGTGAGTGAGTGTCTATGAGTGTGAGTAGGCGTGAGTATGAACGTGAGTCAGTGCCTATGAGTGTGAGTAGGCGGAGTAGGAACGTGAGTGACTGCCTATGAGTGTGAGTAGGCGTGAGTATGAACGTGAGTGACTGCCTATGAGTGTGAGTAGGCGTGAGTATAAACGTGAGTGAGTGCCTATAAGTGTGAGTAGGCATGAATATGAACATGAGTGAGTGGCTATGAGTGTGAGTAGGCGTGAGTATGAACGTGAGTGACTGCCTATGAGTGTGAGTAGGCGTGAGTATAAAAGTGAGTGAGTGCCTATAAGTGTGAGTAGGCATGAGTATGAACATGAGTGAGTGGCTATGAGTAGGAGTAGGCGTGAGTATGAACGTTAGTGAGTGCCTATGAGTGTGAGTAAGCGGGAGTATGAAAGTGCGTGAGTGCCTATAAGAGTGAGTAGGCGTGAGTATGCACGTGAGTGAGTGTCTATGAGTGTGAGTAGGCGTGAGTATGAACGTTAGTGAGTGTCTATGAGTGTGAGTGGGCGTGAGTATGAACGTGAGTGAGTGTCAATGAGTCTGAGAGGGCGTGAGTATGAACGTGAGTGAGTGTCAATGAGTGTGAGAGGGCGTGAGTATGAACGTGAGTGAGTGCCTATGAGTGTGAGTCGGCGTGAGTATGAACGTGAGTGAGTGCCTATGAGTCTGAGTAGGCGTGAGTATGAACGTGAGTGAGTGCCTATGAGTCTGAGTAGGTGTGAGTATGAACGTTAGTGAGTGCCTATGAGTCTGAGTAGGCGTGAGTATGAACGTTAGTGAGTGCCTATGAGTCTGAGTAGGCGTGAGTATGAACGTGAGTGAGTGCCTATGAGTCTGAGTAGGCGTGAGTATGAACGTGAGTGAGTGCCTATGAGTCTGAGTAGGCGTGAGTATGAACGTGAGTGAGTGCCTATGAGTGTGAGTCGGCGTGAGTATGAACGTGAGTGAGTGCCTATGAGTCTGAGTAGGCGTGAGTATGAACGTGAGTGAGTGCCTATGAGTCTGAGTAGGCGTGAGTATGAACGTGAGTGAGCACCTATGAGTGTGAGGAAACGTGAGTATGAACGTGAGTGAGTACCTATGAGTGTGAGTAGGCGTGAGTATGAACGTGAGTGAGTGCGAAAGCGGTAAAAATTGGGGTGAGTGAGCATGAGTGAGTATTCTCTTACAGTGCCGACCTATGGGCGCCAGCGCGCGCGCAGCTATTCGCCTTCGCTGTGCAGTCGCCGTCTGACACTGCGTTGGGGCGTCTTGATAGCGCCTCTGACTGGCGTTTGCAGGTGGGTAACGCCATGGAGAATGAGAACGCAAATGCTGCTCGTCGGCGCAGAAGAGCCGAGAAGCTTATCTCATCGGATCCCGAAGTAGTTGCCTGGCAATTAGCGGTTACTGTGTTGGGGCCGTAGAGACGGCAACGTGTTACTTCACTGACCACTGAGCCGTCTTTGTGGCAATAGAGAAGCAACCTGACGTTGAGCAAAAATAAATATGCATGTGCCACATAATACGCATACCGTGTGTGTGTCATTGGAGCAGCAGTAAGCATGCCAATCAAGCTAATCCCAGACAATCTGGAAAGCTAAGAATAATCAGCTGAACCTTTGGTAACGCTACGTATATCCTGGCATAGCCGAACTAAGCCACTGCAATTTTTTTTCTCTCTGTGCATGCGAAGTACAGCACCCATAAAATCAAGTTAGCTCGCGCAGCACACGATAAATTGGAGGTCATTATGAGAAGTTTTTGTCCTGAAGTGTACTTAATATCGGCTGATGATGTTGATGGTAATGGTGACATCGTTCTGCCTTCGTCATGAATGGATGCATTTTAATTTAAATGCCTAATGCTTTCATCCCGCTCTCTGTTATAAGATAGCGTTTACACAAGAAATATGATATGAGTGAAAATAGCTACTGGATTTGTTAAACTTGAATAATTGTGCACGTGCGCTGTATGAACCGTGCATCATTCCTCTTGGTTGCGTTTGCGAATCGTTAAACATTTTAGTGTCTCATATGACAAAATTTAGAGTGTCTCATGAAAATATTGTTTGGTTGCTATAATGCTCAGCAGGCAGACTTACGGACGTTAGATGGAGAATAAGGCTGGCTGTGAAGGGGGAACAAAATATGTTGACCTGGGGCAAGAGGTTGGAGGTGTGTGTAAAAAAAAAAGGAGCGAAGCGGAAAAGGCGTCGTCGGAAAGTTTCTTCTTGCGCGGCGTCTGGTGGAAGTGGAGTGACGCCATCCAGCATGAGATTACGACGTGAGTGCGAAGGAGCGTCGTCAAGTGCACGCACATATAGGGCACGAACATCAGTGTCAGAGTTTGCCAACGGTGCCGCTGCTCGTGGCAGCTGCTGGAGGTCAACCAAGCGCAGATTATTTCTTGGAGAAACTGATCGCAAGGCTGGTCGCTGTGATGACGAGGCAAGGAGAGGAAAAATAAAGAAGAAAAAGGGAGACTACAGCGCTCATCGCTGGCACAGAAGAGTCGCGGTTTAGATTAAGGCCCACCGAAGCGTTGCCGACAAATTTTCACTTTCTTTTTTCTTTTTTCTAAAGTGGCGTGTTGTAAAACAGAACTGTTTGAAGTAAGACAAGAAATGCCAAGTGTTGGTCGGTGTTGTTCGCAACAAGATCATAGCGAAAGAACCTTGTTTCCGCTCCTTCGATCGCGAATTGACTGCCGCTTTTTGTGTCGTCTTCGTACCTTTTCTTCTTTCCTTTTATTTCCCGTCTGAGGAGCCATGCATTATGGGAGTTCCGAGCAACCTCGTTTCTCGGAAGCATTCGCAAGAACGGGCTCCCTTCCCTCGTGGTCTTTGTTTCAATCCCGCACAAGACCAATTTCATCGAGCCGCTCCTTTTCGTCCGCGGTTCTCTGCGTGCCCACGTTTGTAAAGCTGCATCTGTCGTGTATTTTATTTTTTACGCCTTCAAAGCCACTCGATCAGCTCATGCGCCTGGAGTCGTCCCCTGGAGGAATGCGTCCCCTGGAGTCATTGCGGGCAACTCCTGTCCACGGCGAAGAGTGGCCTATGCGCGTTGTTAAAGAAATCAGTATGCCTGGTTTTAGGCGTCATAACCAAGATGTGACAATGAAGCACTAAGTTTCAGGGTAATCCTGCTAAATTATTGCCGCCTAGGGTTTCGTAAGGGGCCCCTAAACAACCCCTGAAAACACAAGGAATGATCGCGTTATTCTCTTCAGGCGTTTCCCGTCCTTTCGGCACGATTAGCGATGCCAGCAGCCTGTTCACGTGACGTCATGATGAAATAAGCTCACGATTGGTCCTATACTACGAATATCAGTTGTGAATTGTCTCCCACCTTGATTTGCTTTGCAGTCGCACGCCCGTTCTGTATTTTCTCGAATGACTATGGTGCGCGATCAACTGATTTCACTTCGTTTCGTGCATTTTCGAATGCGCAAGCGGAAGTAACAAACTGTAGCCGAAAAAGGGCATATCCTGGTTGGCTTATCACTCAGTAGTGACATGAAGAAAAACGGGGCGATAGGGAGGTGGAGGAGAAAGGAAACAGAAAGGGAGAAGGCAGAGAGCCTAACCAGAAAAACTTCCGGTTGGCTACTCTACAATGGGGGATTAGGCAACGGGAATAGAAAGATGAGAAAAAGAAAGGAGCGAAGAAGAAGAAGAAAAAAGTCACAGTTTCGCCGCAAGGGCGAAGCAATGAATGCGATAGCAAGAAACTAATACTATACGAAGTGACGCTCGTCAATGGATACTCTCAGTTTGAACAGCTAGCGCTCCGGTTGCAAAGGCGGCCGAAGCAGCGAAGGAAACTAGCGTGCTTCAAGTTTAGCAAGGTGTACGTTTGGGCTAGTTGGTACTCCATTTGAACAGCTAAATAGCGCGAACTTCAGGGACGAAAGACAGGAGAATGCGACACACACAAGCGCTAACTTCCAACTGAATTTTATTAAAGAAAGCACATGAATATATAGGGTAACACCACGCCTGCGCAGCTTCACATCCACCTAACGACATTCACTCCTAAGTGATAGGATTCATCTCTCTAAAGGCACAACACCAGTTACATAGAACAAATAAAAGTTAATACATCACATGTCACTATCTTGCAATACGCCCAAAAAACATAGTTGCTTTGCTGACAGAGCAATGGAAGGCACGCTGATACAATGCCTAACATCCTTGGCCATCTCTGCTGCTTCTACTATCTCTCGCGTTTTTTGGTCATCATGAGCGAACAGCACTGCACATTTTTTCAAATTCCGGCGTACACCCACAGCTTCGGCAATGCGTCGCCACGTGACCTTGCAGACCTCCCCGGACATTGTACGCGTGAAACCTGAATCATAGGAATGCAAATGTGATGTTTATTAGACTGCTATAAAACGGAGCCAACACTGGAACCACAATGGACGTGATCTTGTCATGACGCCTGTGTCGCAGGAGTATATATGGAGTGCTTGTTGCTTTGTTATAAAATTAGATAGCCAGCGACAAAACTACAATTGATGTTGCACCAACATTACGCCTGCATAAGATGTTTTTGCAAAGCAGTTTCTAGACCTGGCGCGGCTCTGTGGTAAAATACGTGACTGCCACGCAGATTGCTTTGGTTCAATTCCTACTGCGATCCTAACTTTTATTATTTGCATTCGTCGGGTCAATGCTGCCGATGTCTGTTCTTCTTAATGCTCTCGCATTAAATTACCAATGTCCTTTCTCGCCATTCCTGGGTAGATATAAACTGTCAATCACCTGTAGCGCATACCCGTACACCGCGGACCGTCGTAAACGGGTGTGTGCCACACGTGTCTGGAAAGGGTTTGACGACGTGCTCGACAGGATTTTCACGTTATTCATGTCATGACCCGAAAGTCATATTTGTGAAATCCTGTTACCCTCCCATGCCAATTTTAGTCTACAAAAAGTTAAGGAGGCGATCAGGAGAGCACCCAGACATAGGCGGATAGATAGATAGATAGATAGATAGATAGATAGATAGATAGATAGATAGATAGATAGATAGATAGATAGATAGATAGATAGATAGATAGATAGATAGATAGATAGATAGATAGATAGATAGATAGATAGATAGATAGATAGATAGATAGATAGATAGAAATGTGCGGCCACTAACAGTTGCTACAGCGCCGTCGACAGATTTATGATCCCGACTTTAGTGTTATATTGCCTAATGCTGAAGAAGAGGTTTTGTTAACGAGTAACTTGATTAATTAAATTCTCATGTAGCGGCAGCCGCAGCGAAGTGCACAGTCTAATTTGTGTATGGTTGATTAGTTTTAGGCCTAGAAAAGGCAAACAGAGCAGGTCACTAGAAACGCGATTTGTAGCCGTCGTGCCCCCGCGTGTTATTCTCATTGCGTGCGGAAATTAGAATGGATGGCTGCGGACACACACACACACACACACACACACACACACACACACACACACACACACACACACACACACACACACACACACACACACACACACACACACACACACACACACACACACGCACGCACGCACGCACGCACGCACACGCACACGCACACGCACACACACACACACACACACACACACACACACACACACACACACACACACACACACACACACACACATCTCTAAAAAGAAACAAAGAAAATCATTTAAGGAAATTTGATGCTGTATGTCTTAAGTTCCTCTGAACAAGCGACAATTTAGAAAAAAAAGAAAATCTGTATTCGCATCCCCACATATAGTTTATTACAGTTTCTTTGCACGTGAGCAGCGCTTGTGTAAACGGAAACCACAGAACGTTTGCTTCAGAACCAGCCGTTTTCTTACGGGATCGGAATGGTACTCCGCCACTGTTGACGGAGTGCACGCAATACCTTTTACACGCAGAGAACAACTGGAAACATTCACGGATGTGCGCCCCACCTGAGCAACTGATGCATCAAAGGCACCAAATCCTTACGCTATTTGTCGGGAGTGCTAGAGATGGACTCTTTTCGGCTGTTGGCAATGGTGATCCATCACTGACGCCACCTGCTGCGCATTCTCACAAACTGCCTCGTCATATAGCCGCTGCAAGGCTCCTGTGAAGGTACCTTGTTGGACCACACCGCTTTCAACGTGCCAGTCTTGCAACCTCCCAGCTGATCTCTAACGTGGAGAGATAAAATACGATGTGGCATGCAAAAGTCACAAATAGCGGGCTCGAAAACCGCACAAAGAAGTTTTTTCTTGGTAAATTTTATGTTTGTGGGGTCAGCAGCCTATTCTGGATATGTAGCGTGGGAAGTCGTTTACGACAGCTGTTGTTATAATTAAGTTATCGGCATAGTGTCCAGCGGCCAGTTTATCAATAGGCAAGGGGTGTGACAGTCGTTAAAGGTATCCTGAACGGTGAACAGCATTCACTGCTACGCGTGAATTAAGCGTGGCGAACTCGGTGTCACGATATTGTAGTTGAGATTACGTGTCTTCAAAGACACTCCTCAAAAGTGGTTATTTGCTCTCCTCAGCTACTGCAATCCATCAAGCGCCCCTATAAACGTCACTTTTACGCCAAACAAATCAAACAAGTCACGTTGATGGCAGTTAAAACCAAGCAGTGTACAGAAGATAACGATTTGCTGGTGCCGAAAAGTTGGGGATGACAGCGCCTCCTCCAAGTATTTCTTGCCTACCTCTCCCAAACAATCTTCTGTAAAAAGAAATATCGATCTGCTGAAGGACAACGTCGATAAAGCGACGCACCAACTAATACAAACATCATGCTAGACAGCTAAGATCTTAAAATTGCTCTGCCACTGTGAAATAAAAGGATAACCGTGGAAGTGCAGTTGAAGGAGACGTCAGGGCTGCTTGATTAAATGGCCGTCTCATATCACTTGTAATCACCGAAATGCAAAATTTTCTGGCAGTTATCAGAAGCAGTTCCAAATCACTTTCTTTTTCTTTTATCAGGCCTTTCTTCAACGAGGTTTTCAGCTTACGTTAACACTTGCAGGAGTGAAATGTTTGTGCAGTTTGTGCTCTTCTTAGCGCATGCCTCGCTTTCTCTGCGTGGTCGCAGATGAGTTCTCGTCTCCGTCTTGTGGCCTCAGTTGACTCCCACGATCATTTCTCTTTTACTTCTTTGCTTTCTTTGCACAGTCAGCTGATAAGAGGTACCGCCATTCTGTCATGCTTCGCCATTTCAATTACGCGGCTGATAGATTAACCCTTCGCGGAGAGCGCTCCTTCTTTTCCGAGTTGCGAAAGAAGGCGAGAAGTGATAAGCGAAGCTTGCCTCGGCTTCTTTTTTTTTTTTTTTGCCTCGTGTTTCTGCTGTTATTACCAAAGACCAGGACAGTCTACGTCCTATCTCTGCGAGACATGGCGATTGAAAAACTTGAATACTGAATGAATCCTCGCTATTTGTTGCAGACATGCTTGCAAAACCTTGTAAACTCTTCCACAGAAATAACGAACCTAGAGAATTTTAACACTATAGCGTTGAGATCTCGTATCGCAGAAAATGCGATACGAAAATGCGGCGTTGTCCATGAGCGGAAAATCCCGATGAATGCAAATAAAGATCAGGCTTCGAGCCGGAATCAAATCCAGACACTCTGCGTGTCAGTCAAAGATTGTACCGCAGGGCCACGCCAGTGTTTGCAACTGCTTCGGAAAGAGAACCCACACAGGTGTCACGTCGGCCGAGGAGTCACGTTAACAGCTGTAATATTGCGTGGAAGAAGCGTAACATCGCACCAGGAGTCTCCCCCATTAAGTGCGTGGTTTAAAGCTGTCCACATATTACAATGGGCTCAGTCATAGTTGACATTAAAATCATCAGCTCCATCCTCAACAAAATGTGCCGCTTCGTAGGCTCGCGTATTGCCTTACAGAGACTTAGTGGGTATATACTTCGCTACATTGCAAAATGGCGAATTATGACGTAGTAGGTACTTCGCAACTGTATATATACTTGCAGTATAGGGGCCCTACGAGAGCTTCAGCGGCCGATGTCACGCGTACAGATGTCACGCGACGGCCGATGTCACGCGTGTTCGTCTCATCAGGGCACGGTTGAGTTGTCCACCGAGAAGCGAAGTATGGCAAGCGAATGTGAGAAGCGATGCGAACAGAGCCCGATATCGCTATCGCGTTTTACTCTTACAGGCGGAGATTAAGTGTTTTCACCAGGTGACCCTTTTCATGAGGGATTTAAGGCTTTCGCTTTAATAACGCCATCTGTTGTTTGAACACTGGTGTAGAAATATAATGGAGAGTCGACTAAGAGAAAAATCAATTCTCAAAACAACACGATTGCACTAAAACAGCTCACGCTGAAATGCAATATATAAGCTCATAGTTTTTTGAGAAAGCCCGGGTTGTACGAAGGCTCACTAGATAAGGCGAAACGAGCAAAGAGTCGCCATTTAACACTTTACAAAGTTTAAGACGCGTTTTTGTTATTCAAAAGAAAATCTTACCGGCTTAAATGTCTGCGCGGAAATTGCGACATATTTTATTTCACCTTGTACATTCACTAGATCCGACCTCGGTTTTATGAGAACCACTGGCGAAATCCTTTTATCGTATCTGAAAGGATCTGATGTCCTAATAAAAGAAATAATACATAAAAGAAAAAAAGACACTTTGCAAACTTCGCAAACGTATATATAGAAAATGCTGTAGGTTTTGTGAGCGACTTAACGCGTGTAAGTTGAAAGAGGCTTAAAGAGTCCTTTGTAGTTGCAACGTGATGTTTATGGCGAACGTGGTATGCTTATCAATGGTCTGTTTAAATGACTTCTTTGTCAAAGCGCACACCGTTGCTTTGTCCTTGAGTTTGTCAGCATTTTGTTCTCGTCTTTTTCTTTCCTTCTCTTTATGTGACTGACTTTTCTCTAACTTTATGCAATTACTCCATAGTCAAAGTAAATGCTGGACGGCGGAGGAGGATCGACAGAGGCGCATAAAAGACAAAGATAAGAGTGCTTTGCGACATCATCAAATCTGCCGCTTCGGCTTTGAGAACATGTACATCGTGCGGTGTCTAATGATACTAAATGATCTTTATGCCAATAAGCGGAAGATACTGCGTATAGGTGAAGTTTTTGATGAGTCCTAAAGGGGTCCACAATATAACAAGGAAAGAGAGTAAAAAGCTGAGCGTTGAGATGGCTTAAATAGAAGACTGCTTGTCTTCTATACGTTAGTATCTGAATCGCAAGTACTTCTTTACTTTCTAATAATAGTGACTCTCGCTTTGACTTGCGTTCGCACTGAAATGTACTTTCTTAAAACCCGAATAACTATGTCGCCCCATATCGATTTTTGATAAAACAAAACAAAAAGACAAAAAGAAACAATACATCACATGTAAATTACTCAGACTACCAACATTCTGGATATTGTGCGAAATATAATGTTATTTCAGTGCAATTTGCAGTCGGTGCTTCATGTGAAACCGGGTATGGCGACTATACGTTTAGCATGTTGAATACGTTTGTGTACATCGGCTATAGATGCAAATTGGACAATACACTGAACAGTTGTTAGCATTGCAACGTTGAGAAATTATTAAGATAGAAAAGTGGCCTTTCGCAGTTCGAGAGAGCTAATGAGATGATGTACTTGGGAAGTACACCGTCTGTCCTGCCGAAATTGTAAAAAAAACAAAAAAAGAACGTAGCTCCACAATATAATTTTTGACGGAGGCGTCTTCCTGCTTTCCTTGCCGGATTATGTACGTACATGCTTGCGTTTGTGAAAAGCACGATGTTATAAGCTGAAAAATAATTAAAAGATCAGCAGTTCCAAACTATGCATTAGTTCGTGGACAGTTGGACAGTGGATGTTACAGCGAATCATTAACATGGACCGAAGATCTTGAACTTTTTTGATAGTGACGAAAGAATGCGGCGCTCAACAGGGACGGTGAATGGTAACACACCCAGTTTCCCAGGAAACTTAACTTCGCCCTTTACTTAAAGTACCAAGCAATAAGATATCGGCAAGGTGGCATTTTCACTCAAGCTTCCGTTAGGAAAAAGAAGTTGGTTTTCAAGACGTTTCCAGTGCTTATCATTATTTCGCCATAACTCTTAATAAAGTGCTAAAGCCGGATTAATGGCAAAGCATGTCTTCAAGTGGAAATGCCACGAGTATACACGATTTTGTCTGATTTCTTTTTTTATCTAGGAGCATCCTTGAACCTCACGTTTGCTTTGTAGTTGTGATGCGCATTTCGTAACGCAAACAGAGGGAACTGTTTTTATCCCATTGGAATTGGTTTTCTGTTTGTAAACAAGTGTTCCTGTAATGCACAAAGATCAAATGTTTAGGCACGCGCGCACGCGCGCACGCGCACACACACACACACACACACACACACACACACACACACACACACACACACACACACACACACACACACACACACACACACACACACACACACACACACACACACACACACACACACACACACACACACACACACACACACACACACACACGCACGCACGCACGCACGCATACACACACGCACACACCCGCACGCACGCACACACACCAAAAACCTCTTCGAAATAATTCGCTGGTATTTCCCCAAGGTGATCCTCTTTTAAACGTCTTTTTTACTTTCTGACGAAGAGCATATCAGCGGCGGTACTTCTTGCGAAAGTCTAACTGTCGTTGGAGATATACGCAAGCCAACCACTAAAGCTAGGTACACTAGAAGAGCACTCTCTTCAGAGCCACCTAAGCGCGAGCGTTTTCTCTGTCAGAGGTGTCGCCGCGCATTCTATACAAAACACATTAGAATACCTGCGCATTCACGCGAACCTGGACGAGAAATTGCGCGACTTCAATTTATATTATTTAAATAACTTCGTCTATAACGCTTTTCCGTGTTTCGAAGTATACACAAGCTAATATAACATTCTTCTAGACTGACAAAGGTTCGGAAACGTGTGCACATTTCAAAAACTAATTGTTTTTACTTCCCATTTTCGAACGCTGCACTGGATAGTTCAGTATGCGCTATCACTCGCTTTTAAACCTGCAAGCCTTCACGAAGCAGCATTAAGGTAACATTACATGCAATATTGCCCAAAGGCATTGCGCGTATTTGCATTTTCGATTTTTTGGCTGTTTTGATACTGCGAGATCTACGAGGCACGTTTTATTGACTGTGAATGCTTGGAGGCCGTATATAACGGCAGAGATGCATCAGTGCAAACGTGACGCGACCGCAACCATTCTAGAGGGCCTTAGAACGTAATAAATTGGGGATTAATCTCCTTGCGGAGGATAGCGCCTGCCAAATGATTTTGTGTGTAGAACGCCACAAAAAATAGGCATCGCCGTCTAGAAGGAGAAGTCGTTAAATTAGAGGAAAACTGGTATGTTGCGATGGATAATTATTTACGCTAATCGTAATCCGACGTCACAGTTACACGCATAACTGTTCATTGACGATCACGACGACCTTAGTCCTGTTAGAACATGTTGAGCAGTTAATGGTCTAACAACTGTTCTGACTGTTGTAACTGTTGCAAAACTGTTATAACAAGTGACGTAACAACTGTTGTTAGAGAATGTTAATGTTCAGAACAGACCACGTTAGAACAGTTGAGTGCAAGAACAACCGCCACCTTAGAAAGCAGCATGCGCAGGTTTCGGAGTCGGCTTACGTCGATGATCATTTTTAGGCATTATATTTAGAAAAGCGCAATTCTATGTCAACGATTTTAAATCCAGCTTTCAAACACGGAACACAAAGAAAAAAATCGAACACGATATGGGCTGAGCAATCGTGCCGTCGTGGTATCTGGCTGCCACTTTCTGATCGCCTTTGCAAGAATAAGGCGATTTTAGGCCTTGTAGCCCTCGTATAGGGCCATGTATAGAAGACGTCAACGTCAATATTGATACGAAAGCGGTGCACGATGTTAGCGTATAGGCTTATGCACGGACAGTAACTACGTGTACTTGAAGCAATAAAGCCGTAAATTGACTCGGGTGCGCTTGCTCAAACTGCGAGTGTCTGGAACTGACACCGTAAGTGGGGCTTTGCACAAGAAAAAAATATGAGCCGATCTCAGGTACAATACAGACAGACAGACAGACAATGAACTTTATTAAGATAGTCCTGAGGAGCACCGCAGCCGTTCAGGGCGGCAGCGCCGCGGGCCGCTCCCACGTGGGGACGGGGAGGCCAAGCCTCACCGCCGCGTCGTGGGCCCTCTGGACGGCCCTTAATTGGTGTAGTAGATTCGAGCTCCTTAGCTCGGAGCACCACTCTTCTTCAGTGAGGCGTTGAGGGCCCCGTAAGGAGGGACACCGCCAGAGCATGTGATCTAAACTGCTTCTCGCGCCACAATCGGGACAGTCCGGTTCAAAAGCATCCGTGTAAGAACTTAGGGTTGATAGACTAGGATAAGACATGGTCTGCAGCATGCGAAGCGTGGCAGCCTGAGGCCTGGAGAGTTTCTCGTGCGGAAGAGGAAACGTTCGCCTAGACAGCTGGTAGTGCTTACAAACCTCGTGGAACGTGAATAAAGGATCTCGAAAAACCTCCCGACCAGTCCCCGAGGTACCGCCACCGTCCAACCCGGCGCGGTGGGTTAGCTCGCGCGCGCGGGTGTGGGCGACCTCGTTGAGGTTAGTCAGAGAGGATAAGTGCGACCCGAGATGAGCCGGAAACCACGTGATGGTGTGTGAGGAAATGACTCTGTCACCTAGGATGTGTGCGACCTCGGCGCAAACGGAACCTGATGCAAAGGCTCTGACAGCCGCGCGAGAGTCGGTGTAGATTTGATGCCTATTCTCGTCAAGTAAAGCGAGAGCCACCGCGGCCTGCTCGGCTCTAGCCGGGGTGGTATTCATGAGAGATGCAGAGTTGAGAACTGCGCCACTGTGGTCCACTAGGACGGCCGTAAAGTTTGCCGATCTGCCGTACTGCGCGGCGTCCACAAAGCATGCGGAGTGCGGGTCATCGCGAACTTGTTTTAGTAGGGACCAATGCAGGCAGGCGAAGGGCCAGAGGGGAGGTACAATACAGTTTGAAAAAAATAACCCAGTGATGTAATATTGCAGAATGGCATTCGCGACAACAGTAAACAGTGCGAACTCAAGAATTTCTTACATGTTTGCGGATTGCGAACCGTCTATGGTCATGCAAGGTATTTCGGCGGTGGCATGATTCACCTTGCTTGGAGGACAGTGCTCGGAACTGAGAGAACGACATTCTATCGAGAAGGAAAAACAAAACAGCGCTCCCATGGTGAATGTCTTTACCGAATTGAAAGAGGAAACAAGAGGCACGTAAAACAAAGTTTGCTTTAGTAAAGAGGAAAGATGGGAAAGTTAATCAGGAAAGTTGATCTCTTCCGTGCGCTGTCCTCGCCGATGTCTCAATTCCCCCTGGACGACAGGCTTCGCTGCCTGAACCGGCGGCACACATTGAGAGGTCCGTGGGAAGATTAGGTTTTACCGTCGACCAGCTTTTCATCTTTGCTCCTGTTCCACTGTTATCTTTTATTTGCTTCTTCTCTTGTCAGCGGCTGCACGTGTGCACCGGGAACTGAAAGATGATCAGTCGAGGCGTGTAGGGGACAGTGCCGGGAAAACAGATCGAGGCATTTTTATCACGTTGTCGTCGTGCTACTGACTCGTTTCTCTTGTGTTAAAATTACGATAACTCGATAAAAAAAGCTAGGAGAGAGATTAAAGGTGCACGTGCAAGCAAACGTGGGAAACAAGAGAATGGGGCCGGCTTCTAGGACAACTGCGTTCGCACATTATTTCGCAATGAAATAATGGTGATAAGCTAGCAGTAGTGCTTTTGAGATGTGTGTGACTTTCTGTGCGTGCGTGATCTCCTTCTCTCTCTCTCTCTCTATCTATCTTTATATCTCCCCCATCCTGGCCCCAGTGTAGGGTAGCATACCGGTCCTTCTAGACTGGTGAACATCCCTGCCTTTCCTTTCTCTCCTTCTCCCTTTTGAGTTCATCAATATTAGAATCCGTTCCTGGCTTGCTGTAGAGTAGAACACAGGCTCAACACAGCCTTCTTAAGATGGTTTGTTTGGTGGGTTGGTTAGCTTATGGAGTTTAGAGCCCTATAGTGACTCACGCTATGAGAGAGGCCGTAGGGGAGGACTCCGGAGAATTCGGACCACCTAAGATTTTTAATGGGAACTGACATCGCACGGTACACGGACCACTCAAATTTCGCCTACGTCGAAACGGCTGGGATCGAACCCGCGTCGTTCGGGTCAACAGCCAAGCACCGTAACCATTGCTTTTTGAGGAATTACACCCGCTATTTTATTGTTCTGTGCTCTACCCTCGATATACAAAAAAAAAAAAAACGCACAGTACTCATAGACGAAGAGGGGTGTAAAGAAGACCCACAAGCGCTGTACCGCTTCGTCTTCATCAGTGTTGAATCAACAGTGAAAAAAAACACACTCAACTGGATGCGCTTTTCCTAATTACCTAAATTTTAAGACGGTTGTACAGCGGAGAACAATGCTTTAAGGCAGTGGCTGGGAGTGGTACACCGCTACCTGTAACTGTCTTCTGCAGCATAACAATTGTTCCTGCAGACTCTCGAATGCTTGGGGTCTAGTCTGCAGTGCTTGTTCTGATGACCGAAGATTTTCCTAGAAGGGATCATTTTGAGAACAAGCGACGTCGTTTGTGGTGGCCGCTGAAGGCGGTAAAACCATTTTCGCACTACCTAAGTAAAATAGATTCTGACAAGTGTCGTTTGAACTGACTGCTGTAAACTAATACTCCTGCAGGGCGTTCTCATACGACCGGTTTAAAAAGCTATCGGAAGCACGCACATAAAGCGGTCTTAATGTAAACATGCATCGACCACTGCGCGCACGCATATGTGCTGGTGCCGTTTCTGTGATGCGTGTATTCTTATGTCTTCGCTCCATTATAAGGGTCATACAGTGAAAGCTGCATTGCACTTTTAGCGCAGGGGCAGGCCGTCAAGAAAACTGCATTATAACCACACGAATTGAAATGTGAAAGCGCAGGCATGTGCTACGTGCATAACTTAACTTATATATCTGTCCTATCTTGGCAAACTATTCGTCATAGTGACGTAATCGTCCGATCGCTATATAAGAAGCGCATTTCTTCATAAACCTGGCTACCGATGGAACGAGGTTTCGGGCTCTTTGTACCTCTACTTCCCCCGTGACCCCAACATTCGAGTGCCTTTCTCACCGCACTCGGAGGATGTGCTTTTACATGTAAATAAGTGTCACTCTCCGCTCCCAAACTGTCAACACCCGTATTTCTCACCTCTGCGAGACAAATCTCTGAACAAACTTCTCGGTAGTGAATGCACCTGTCGCTTTCTCTGGTTGATATCTGCATGCGAGAATGCTACGATGCTCAGAACACTCATCTTCGCACCCTCTCGCACATTCCTTAGACCATGTTTCTGTTCTGTAAATTTACGATAGCGCTTCTGTTAGGCTTGCATAGCACTATTACGATGTGTCACATGTATTTAGGCCTCGTAATAACCAATTTTCATCTTCACCTGTGTTATTGTCTCCCGACACTCGTTCGACGAATCAGTAGACTGCATTTCGAAATTCGACGGAGAAGTAACGACCAAGTGTGGAGAATGACAACTTTCCATTAGTGGCCCATTAAAGGGAGCCGCCACAGGGGAACGGTCTTCGAATCTACTGACGCTGCAGGCCTTAATTTCGAGCCCGATTGTGTTAAATACGGCGCTCTTGACAGTTACGTACGTTACATGCACCGTGCAGTCGGGACTTGAGGGAAAATACGAGCGCTGTGCTGGCCTCAAAGGTACTTTATTAACATCAAGTGCGTACTAATGTAAAACGCTTGCCAGTTAGTTTCCCGAGCTGATATCCTCCGGCGACGTGTGGCAGGTCCGAAATGAAATCCCTCGTGGATTCGGGCTGCTTCACACAGTCTTTCCCTTGTTTTGCCTTGTTTTTAACTATTGAGTTGCTTCTGCTGATGCTGTTGAGCGCCGATTGTTGACAGCTAGCGTGTGAACATCGCTGAGGGAGGCGAGCCCTGAGCGTCGTTCTCATCCAACTTTTGTAGCTTCGATAGAGTGAGGGAAGAGGAGGAAAAAAGAGAGGGTGGGAGAACGAGGGAGAGGGCGAGAGAGCTTGGACTTCTCTGAGCGGAAGCAGCGCGTGAGCTGGCCTGTGAATAACTCCGTCCGTGAACGCTTTAGAAACCTTGTGCTTCTGCGGCTGACATTTGTGACCCCATTGCCTTTTCCGACAATTAACGAACGAACCATGTCCTGGACATCTTTTTGCACCAGTGAAGTGCATTTCATTTTATGGGTTCCTTCTTTGAGTAGCGCTGTCAATAATCGACATATATATCGTATGCATGTGCATGTGTATGTGGCGTATTGTAGCGATGCTAACTAGAAACACTCGCTGATAAAAAAAAGTGTATTTATGAAGGGCGAACCCGTGCCCACACCTCGAAGTGGCTAGGGCCGTGACACTACAACTCAGTCTAACTGCAAAGAGTCGTTCGGCATCACAATTTGTATGCCATGACACTGTGCCGCTGCGACAAAAAATAATGAACGACGAACTGATGAAGACGCTAAAAACGTAGTACTGTCAATGATCGGATGAGCCTGACAGAATTCCTTCGTTTACCGTGACATCATTACTTATTTGGGAGCAGCGCAGAGTCTGTTTTTGTACTTTTTTATTTCTTCATTTGTGCAACAATACAAGATTGCCATGGTGCTTGCGGCAAAAGGTGACGTTAAAAAGAAACGTCACCTGACTAGGCCTCTAGCCCCATATACGCATTCACTGCACAGAATAATGGCACGAGTGTGGTACATAATATACAAAACGCAGTATCACTGGCAAATAAGCAGTAGAAATGACATATAGACAGTAATAGAATTATGTGACACAATAATGCTACTATTATACATTAAAATAAAATGCATAATATACATGAATAATATAGAAGCAATGATAGGTAAACAGCAGTACAAACCTATCGACAGTAATGACATTACATTACAAAAATTACAACGAAATAAATAAATAAATAAACAAACAAATAAATAATTAAATAAATAAAATTTCAATTGATTAGACATTCAATAATTCCAGTCATAAGAGTTCAGGAGCACCACAATCAAGAAAATATTTTTTGGATTACTTGCTGAATGCTAATAATAATATATATGCTAATGCTAATATTATTATTGCTATTATTATTATTATTATGCTAATATTAGCTGAATGCTAATAATGTATATATATGACATTAAATCCTGGTGGGTATTTAGAGTATTTAGAACTTGCCAGTTTAATAACTGTAATCCATAATCTGGTTCTTTAGTTCTTTAAACCTTACCAGAACTTGCCCTGTGCTGGATGAGGGCCTAAACATATTGTAGTCATGCAAAGTTCATAAAAGACAGGAAACAAGAAGGTTAGGGAAGACAGACCTCTCGTTGTGATATCTAATTATTATTAAAGCACATAACTGTTAATAAACCTGTTTGAAGAAAATATCAGCGGCTTATGTAGGAAGCTCGTGCTGCGTGATACTACAGCGTCGTGCATGTCGACCTTTCGCGGTAGGCAGGGTCTCCCAATTTCGGCGAAAAAATCTAGTTGGCTACTCCCCATTTTTTAGTCCTTTACCAGGCCACCTTTCGAACAGTTTTCTGCAGTACTTCATCAAGTATCGACCATAGCTTTTGTAAGGTATCTTGGGAAACCACGCGCGTTAGTATTACCTACCCGAAGATATCAGGATTGTTTGCTCGAAGAGTAAAACAAATAACCAACTTACCCACCCACCGTGCATATCGAGTGGCCTGAGTTTGCCGTAATTTTAGTCAACGTAGTCTATGTGAGTGTAATTCTTATAAACTTTAGTGAAGTTCTGTTACTGCAATCCGTGCTTATCCGACTTTTTAATGGTTTGTCTGAAAAGCTTTCTAAAGATGAGTTTAATTTTAAGCGTGATTAGCTATCCCAACGAGACGAAATGATACTGAATTAATAGACAAGCAGGAAAAAGACTGTGATTTTTTTTGTGGCTTTAATGGGGGACCTATATCAGACGACTTGAAGTCCGATTGTTTGCGCTGAAAGTTATCCTAAATAGGTCCTTCACTCTGGCAAAGAAAAAAAATCACACATATTTACCTTGTCTTGCTTGTTTATTCAATACCACTTTTATGTTGCCGGTATAGCCAGCTCTAAGGCAGCCTACCTTCCTATGTTTTCATATGTAAATAATTAAAAAAAATCTCAAGCCCGATTTGATGTTTTTTCTATTATTTAAAGTTTTCACTAGTTTAAATTTTCTGCGAAAGGGAGTACCCGGCACTACGTGTAAGCCGTCAACATCTGCTAAGCAGCATACATAAAAAAGTGCACCTGTGCGTCACTGCTTCTAGTCCATGGAGAATCCCTTATGACACCTGGGCTTTCAAGAGGAGATCCAAATTCATAAGTGTGTGTATTCTGGAGCAGCACTTAATAAAAATGTCAAGGCTAGGGTTACCTTTATAAGCAAACTATGAATACCAACAGCACCAACACACGGTGGAGGCTTGCAGCGATTAACAACAGTCGAATAACGAACGTCGTTGAAACTAGAAACATAAACACACACAAAAACGGTAGCTGCCCTCAGGAAGAGAAGCCTCATTGTCAAAGAGCTGGTCCCAGAGACATTCACTTCTCGACAGCAACCAATCGGAGTAGGTGCTGTAGTGCGGGGTGCTTTCGAAAATGGAACACTCGCATAGCTGATACTCAACTTCCTTTAATTTTGTTACAGCTTTACGACCAGCTTCTTTTTCTCCACGCTGCCGTCCAACTTTTAAAAACTCAGCACCTAAACAACGTAGTTGGCCACCAGCTGATATATGACAACACTAGTCTGTATACTGTGGGTAGAACCTGGACAGAGACGTGTGCGTGTGAACGTTATATTGAATAGTGAACTCCTGCAAGTGAACTGCCCATTGCCATGTTATTCTTTTAACAGCGAAGATAATCTTAGTCGAGGCTTTCATGTCCGGTGTCGGTGTACAAGTGAGCACGTGGCCTTGCAGTGTGGCGAGCGTCAGGCTCGCTAGGAAGGGGAGGGCTGCGCCGTGCTGCGAGATATGCGAAGGCGAGGGTGGAGGATGTCGAGGGGTGAACCTTCGAGAGTGTAAAATAGTGTGTCAGTGTCAGTGTTCAGGAGTTTGCGCTTTGAGAATGGCGAATATTTCTCGTTCTCGGGCTAGGAAACTAGCACGACCTATTGGACCTCAATAAAGATCTCTCATCCATCCATCCATCGATCCCGATGAAGAAGCAACCCGACGTGAGCGTCAGCGATAGCTGACGCGAGAACGGGCATGTCGTCGCCGAGCCCACCGCGATGTTCGCGCAAAGGAGGGCGACGCTAAGCGCCAGCGAAGGCAAGACTTGAAAAACATAGAAGTGCGATATAGCCGGACGAATGACGGGCATAAGCTTCGCTGTTTCGACGGTGTTAGCTAAGTGGAGCTGACTGTACTTTTTTATTAGTTTCAGTATGCTCTATGTTTTTTCTTCGCTTATTCATTTTTGTTTTCAGGGTAACCACTTATTTTTTCGCTGGGCAACTTATAGAAATCGAGTAGCCGGGTTGATGTAAACTAGAGCACTGCACGGGCTCGGGCCTACCAGGAAACCCGGGCCCGGCCCGGCCCGTGGGCCGGGCCGGGCCGGGTAAAGTATTTCTCACGGCGGGCCCGGGCCGGGCTCGGGCCTGAAGCGCCGGGCTTAGGGCCGGGCCCGGGTTTGAGGTGGCGGGCTCGGGTCGGGCCGGGCTTGGACTTTGTTGGGTTCTTAAATGGACACCGTAGTGAAGCACTGAATTGGTTTAGACTGATAAAGTGAAGTCTAAAAACTCGAATGTCATTCAATTCACCATCATAAGTTTATTATCAGACGAGAAAATCGAGGTCAAAATTCCGTCATGACGCCACAGATTTCAAAATTCCATTTTTTAAATTTCGCGCCGAAATCTCCGAGCGTGACGCCACAGATTTCAAACTGTATTTGTCGTATTTGGGGACATTGGCTCTATAAAATTTCCTCAAACTTGGTATGATAAGTCTATGGCCCCCTCAGAGGTCAACGTACTTCATTTTTAGTGATTAGGAACTACGTAGGATCCATTCGACGCCGTCAGAATCTAAGATGTCGCGGTGTCTGCTGCGCGAACTTAAAGGGGGCGTCGCCACCCGCATTTATCTTTTTGCGCGTATTCTCACTTACCAAGAGTCTTGTTCCGGCGAGTGTGGGGATTAAGGAAATGCTAAAGAGTAATTTACTGATAATAGGGAAATTGTTTTTCTTTCTAGTGCCCCTTCATGTTTGTTCCACATACGTTGTGCATACATATATCTATATGTTTCACATTTTACTTCGATAAAAAATGCTTTATTTATGTGGGGCAAGCTATTTAGAGAAATTTTATTAGAGAAAAGTACTGAACTCCTTTTGTTCCTTGCATATAGGGCTACTTGATTTATCTTAAACAGGCGAGTTAAAAGTAGATATACCAGGCGCTTATATATTTAACATGTCGATATTCTGTGCTTTATTTTCATTCATTATGACTTTATATCGCAAATGTTATTCTGTAATAGCAGTAATCAGTGTAATATAGTAAATGTATACCTGTAGCTTATCGCAAGAGCGACCACAGAGCTCCAAAGCGAGCAAACGTTTTTGAAGTATCCAGCCCTCCACTAAAACGAAAGGCCTGCACGGACTCTCGTTACATAGAATTCCTATACATAGACATTCTTTTTCCGTGGCTTCGTCACGGCCCCCAGTGGTCATGTGACGCGAGATGGACGTGCACAGCCTGCTTGGTGTGCTCAATTCGTTAACATTTCAACTTTCGCCTTTATCCGCTATGTCAGGGGTCTCAAACCCACCTCAGCTAACGGGCCGCATTCACGAAAATTTACTCCCGCAAGGGCCAGGACAGTAACGCAGCTAAAAGCGCGGGGGGGGGGGGGGGGGGTAGAGGGGCTAGGTCGTACCAAATGTCAGCTAACGTTGCCATTTAAGAGAAGAGCTTTCCGATATGTAACGTATGGGTCGTTTCTGAAGGGCATTTAGCGGCAGGATTCCAACAATATCGATACCTATCTTACATGACTAAAATAAGGACGCCGATTTTGAAATATAGACTTTTGTTTCACGGTTAGGTATCAACACATGGTGGCCGCAGGGGATGCCTCACGACAAAAGAACTTTAGACCTGTCATGCCTGTGTAACTTAAGAACATACTTATAGAGAAAATGAAAAATTGGGTCCCCTGCGCTATACAGGTATAGTGTCAGAGCTACATGGCACTGCCACAACACCGTTGGAATGTGCAGGAATAGCATAGGCTCGAACAGCATAAGGCCTGAGGCAAAATATATTCGCTTGACGAAATATCACGCTTTAAACAAGACAATTACAAATTCCGTGCCGGGTGATGTCCCTTCACCTCGAACCATAGGCATCCAATGAGTAAGCGTCGAGAAGCTTATTCGCGCCTTTATTACCAAACTGTAACGAACACCAAAAATAGATCTAAATCGCTTCGTCCACGTCCTGCCAGTCCTACCCGCGTAGTGCAGTGGTCACCTTCTACCAGTACAACATCGTTAGGAAGGCATAGAGCATTATCATACGGCAGAAAATAAGAGCGCGGTGCAAGCCATACAAACATACACGGCTGAAAACTGCAAGCAGAAGCCCTCAAAGAGGAGTTTTATAGGTGATACTGAAGAGTGTCACGACGTTCGGGAACGATAGAAATGAAGGGATAAGCTGCACAGCCACGTTCATTCTGCAGAGGTCCACAGAGACATCCTAATTTTGCTCCAGTGGTGGAAGTTAAGAATAACGACTGCCGACGCCTTCACATTTCGAAAGACAGATGTGCACCCCTGCGGCTAGCGCATGCAGTGCGAGAAACTTTAGCGTGGCAGGATATGTGATACAACGGTGGATGGCGTGCTTAAAGCCGGAATCTCTAGATAATTTGATTTCTTGCACAATAACACGTGAAGTAATAAACTATAAAATATGCCACAAAAGACTATGGACTGTATATAGTAGATATATGAAATAAATATGATATATGAAAAGAATGCTACCACAAATACTTTTTTCGTCCTTTCGGCTGCCTATACGTATTTCTAAAAGTACACGTGCTGTACACGGTTCGTTATAATTTTTATCTAGGTTAGTGTACATACAGCAAGGTAATAAACTTGGCTTTCTTCCTCCATCATGCTGTGGCAAGGTACTGAAGACATGTGTTACATATCCAGAAGGGTGCATGATTGGCTTTTTCGTTAGAGCATGTTTTAAGTTTCAGTAAAGAGCGCAATGAGAGCGTTGTCTTTTCTCTTTCCTGTTTTTATTGCATTTCCTATCGAAACTGAACCCATGCTGCAAATACTTACCTTGCTGCAATATCTGCTACAAAACGCTCTTGATGATCCCCATTGCATTAGCAAAAAAGAAAAAAACAAAAGTTATATTATACCATTGCCGAACAAACGTTCATTGTGCCCAATATGTCGACTCAACTCTTTCCATCGTGAGCCCCTTTTTACACGAAATTACCGTAGGTTTAAGAAGAATTGTTAGCATAATATTCGCCAGCAAAGTGTAGATATTTGCTACTTAAAACACTTTGCTGTAGATTCATCGTTCTGGCAACATCACCTATATTATTGGCTCGGGCCTCTGTCGGGCCTGATCTACCGTCGGGCCGGGCCGGGCCGGGTAGGCGAAATTTTTTCTCGGGTTCGGGCCGGGCTCGGGTCGCGTATTGAATCGCCGGGCCGGGCTCGGGCGGGTAAACTTGAACGAGTTGCGGGCCCGGGCCGGGCCCGGGCCGAAAATCTCGGCCCGTGCAGTGCTCTAATGTAAACCTCAACCTCTCCACAGCAAGCTAGTTAGAACGGAACTGGTGGACGACCACGACAGACATGACTGCGGTGGTGCTGACAGTCTCGTCTTTTTTACGTCTCCTTCCTGAGCAGTAATAAAGCCGTCGACAGAACAACGTCTAATTGGCCGGTGAAACAAGTGTATTACTGTAGCGGGAAGTGATATCGAAAGCGGTAGAAAGAGTGATTACCACCTATCTCGATTGTCAAAAAAAAAAAAAAAAGACAGAAAGAAACTGTTTAAGCAACAACAAAAAAAAATCTGGATAATTGGCATCGCCATCCTTTTTGGGCTGCATGCGGTCGACTAAGCTTGTGGGTCTGTCGCCGTACAAATATATGCTGTTTTTTTACCGCGCTTTACATCAAGCTAAAACCATCGTTCTTATTCAAAATTTATCGCCGCCTTGGCGCCAATACCGGCTGTATTCAAAATTCCAGTGCTCGCGATAAGCGGATTTAAAATTTAAGCGCATTTAAAGTTTAGCTCATTTAGTATTTAACCAAAAGCGTTTTTCTTTTATATGCATATATTCCGGAGTATACTTGTTATTGAGTGCAAAGTGTGTCTTTATTCACGTCGAGCAGTAGAAGCGCAATTAAAATGCATGCGTAGGAATTTCGGAAATCCGCTTATACTATTTTCCGTTGCAATGAAAAGCTGATGGGCAGAGGCCGGGAAACGCCATAGGCCCCGATTATCTGATATGCGGAATTTTAATTCGTTCGTTCATTCGTTTATATTTGTTAGTTAGTTAGTTAGTTAGCACGTGAGCTAGGCCACCTGTGGCAATAGCTGCGCTTATTATATTC
Source organism: Rhipicephalus sanguineus (assembly GCF_013339695.2). NCBI lineage: Eukaryota > Metazoa > Arthropoda > Arachnida > Ixodida > Ixodidae > Rhipicephalus > Rhipicephalus sanguineus. The sequence goes on along the minus strand of NC_051177.1, from coordinate 21,950,836 downwards.
CGTATCTCTCTTTCGTTTGTGTCATCTTTGTCTGCTTCTCTATAAGCTGTTACAGCCTCTACTTGATCTCGCGGTTTGCGCCTACATTCCTCAGTCTTGTGACCCCTCAAATTGCACACCTGGCAATAACTTCTTTCCCGTTGTACACCGCGTTCCACTAGACAGTTGCGGGCTTGATGACCGAGGCGATTGCAGAGGAAGCAACGTTGCTGCATCTGCTGCTTTCTATGCTCATTATTTCGGGGATCAAAATTCGTTTCCTCTTCCCCTCCTCTGATCCTATCTTTATTCATATGTCTTGAATTCCCAATCGCCTGAGCTTCCATGTATTGGTCAGAATAATTGACTACCTCATTGAGTGATCCTAGCTTCCTTTCCTTTGGAAACACGCACAGCTTTGGGTGACAACAAGCAAGGAATTGCTTTCTAACCATGCAGTCACGCATACCCTCATACGTTTTGGGAGTACCTGCCATCTCCATCCATCTGTCAAAGTAGTTAGACAAGCGGCCCACCAACTGCTTTGCCGTTTCACCGTCTTCGGGCTTACCTTTCCGAAATCTTTCGCGGAAGCCTTCAGCAGTCAGCCTGAACCCCTGAAGCAGTGCTTTCTTGACTTTGTCATAGTCCATTGACTCAGAGGCGGGCATTCTCCCAAATACACTCAAGGCTTCTCCTACTAAACACAGACTAAGTGCCATGTACCCAGTATCTTCCTGGGAGTGGAGAGCCTGCGATCCAGTGTCATTAAATTGTGTCATAACAGCTGTCTTTGTGTGCCGCGTCTTGGACACCGTATTACCTTGAAGAAAAGATAGCCTGCAGAAGCCGAATAAAGAAATCGATGTGACAAGTGAAAACACTATACATACGAGAAATAAAGGTTTCGGAGCTGTAAATTCCTGGCATTGTGTCAATGAATGTTAATCCATGCTTACTCCAGTGCAAGAATGTCGATGCAATTCCAGTGTAATGGGTCACTTATTCGCAGCAGCCGTTAACACCCAACAGCCTTCCTTCAGTACCTGCGCGAGGATTGACACCGGCAACGTGATTGACACAGCCCGTTAGCCGAATCGTTTCTATGTTTACAATTTCTATCGGGTGAAATATTGCTCGGCGACAGGAGAAAAAAAGAAGAAACGCGCATACATGGAAAAACAGTTCGATGTGCTGGCGCTAAATGATGCGTGAAGGGGACAAACCATTATCCTCAACGCCTCGTGTATAGTGCGTGGAAGGAAGCGACACCGCATTTTGTTTTGGTGATTTCCTTTCGTACTTTTTAGCGTGCACGGAAAGCACTGCTAGAATTCCAAGGAGGCAATTTGATAATGGAAGCTGCTGGCGCCAGCGCTGCAGTCTTTGGGGCCACCGCGGCTCTGTTTCGGGCCGCCATTTCAATGGTTTCTCGGTCCCCTTCTCTCAATCGAGGAAAATTTGCGGGCCCTGCTATTCAGTTCACTTGCACCAGTTACGGCGTACGTGCGCGAGCGTAAGGCTCAAGCCCTTTAGACATTTCTTCTAACCCATTTACACGCATCCAGCCGAGTTCAACTAATGTTCCTTTTTGCATACAAAGAGTGCACGTGTATTTTTTTTGTTTTTCGCGGTATATATGAATTATTTGTTTGCGCTCATACTTGTAAATGAGAAGTGGAGGGCGAAACCGCGCAAACTGATGAAATGGTGTGGACACGACGTATGCTATCGATTTTCAAAGGATTCATTTCAGTCGAGCCAGCATGTTCTAACATGGCCTCTGTGCATTGCTTCCTCTAATATAAGCGTGTTCTTCCAAATGAGATACTACTTTGGCTGGCTGTATTTTTAAATTAAAAATATTTGTTACGCAGCGTTTCACTCCATTAAGTGTCATCTGCCACCATGAGCTGCTAGCTACATGTACTTTCGGGTATATTACATATACAACTCCCCCTCCTTTCTCGTCACAGAAGAATGATAATATGTATGTATGTATGTATGTATGTATGTATGTATGTATGTATGTATGTATGTATGTATGTATGTATGTATGTATGTATGTATGTATGTATGTATGTATGTATGTATGTATGTATGTATGTATGTATGTATGTATGTATGTATGTGCGTGTATCTGTGCGCGTGTGTGTGTCTAGAGAGAGAGGCAGCATGAATTGATTCATCTTTTCAGCAAACATAGCGCTTTCGTTGTTTACGGCATAAGATGTATTAGCAACAGTGCCTTTCGCGGCTTTAATTTTGAACAGTGTCCGATATCACATATCGCGAACGCCGTCCAGTTCGAAATTATGCAATCGATCATCGACATATTCATTTCGATGACCAGGCTAACTCGACGGCAATCAGCGGACTCTGCTGACGCTGCCATATTGAATATAAGATGGTGTCTTTTCCGCCGATGTGGTTCTCATGTGCTGCACAGGTGAGGGGGCCACAATTCCTCTTCATAAACGGGTAATCCTGTCAACCTGATGAATGGCACCGGACCGACTAGAAGGCAGTCGAGGACATCTGCGCTCTCTCCTCGAGCTCCGTTACTGCGATAGCATCTTGCATTTTTTTCTTTCTTCGTTTAGTGTGACTATCGAAGACTGTCCAAGACTTCAGCAAGGGGGCCGCGTCTCTTGAGCAGTGTTGCACGGACAAAGCAAGAAACTAAAAGGGACTGGTGAGAAAGTCCAGAAGCCGCCGCGGCATTAATCCTCATTTGCTGCTCTTTCTGATGGGGTTCCAGAGGGGAGCACACCGGTCCCCTTGGGCATGTCAGAGCAAACAGAACTTGAACTCGTCTGTCCCCGGCACTTTCTTGTCGACCAACTCGGCAGACGTTCACAACGTACCGAGACCACTACACATGACTGAGCAAAAACCAGTGTTGTGGCTTTTGGTACTGATCGGATATGACTGGTAACCCTATCGCATAAAATGAATGGAAGTCTTCATTTTACTAAAAATATCATTTTTTTTTGTAGGAGCGTGCTGTAGACTTAAGGCAACTTTTCACCAAACTCAAACTCACTGGACGCATTGAGTCAAACTTTATTTATTTATTTTTTAAATTAAAAAATCCGTAGGAATCGGTAGGAAAAGTAGGAATCGGTGCATAGTACGCATTGTACCTTCTTTTTTATTATTCAAGCCGTTTCCTGAAGCCTGAAACAGCAACAATCGCTAATAAGCTGCTGTTCTACTTCAAATTCCACGTTCAAGAGCGGCTATTCCATTACTGTATTGAACCCAATTTCAATCATGTCTCTTTAGGAGTCTTTTTGCATGCAGACGAGACGGAATTGCGTTATTGCAGTTCTAAAACTTTCATATCAACTCCATGCTTCGGCGCCTTTTTATCATCCTAATCATGCATTTTTCTGGCAACGGAGGGCATTACAAAAGGTTAAGCGTGTGGCCCACCGGCATTATATTCACTGAAAGCCAGCGCCGTTTTCTTCTTATTGCTAACATAAATTCTTCTGTTAATATATTTTGAGTTTAGATGAAAATAGGATAATGAAGCGAGATTTCTTAAAGGAGAAGCGAACACTTCGCATTGACTCGCGAGCATAGCCAGCAAACATTTTGTAAGCATTTTGTATATCGTAATAGACCCCTTGTGGCACTTTTCCCACAAGGCAGTTGGCCAAGCTAGCGATGGTGTTGCATTCAACGAGCACGTGGGCAGTTTGTGCGTTTTGCGAAACGTGGGTATCGCAAAACACACGTTGGTATCGTACACGTGGGTACCGTGACCAAACTGCATGTATAAGACAAGCGCCATTACTTTCAAGAATTCGCTTCGTCTACATTTCAAAGATGACTTTAGTCACGCACACGTTAGTGTTGATCTTTAGTTGAATATGCAGTCACATCTTGGATGGGCCTACAGAAAAATGAAGGTACGAGTACAATATCCTGAACTCTTTTTCAGTGAGGCACCCAATGCCGGCATACATGTTTTTGGTGAGACATTCTGTAATCACGGAGTCTCTTTTTTTTTTTTCAAGGCTTGTTCTCCGTACCCAGTTCATACTGGATGGTGTTTCTAATATGCTTGGTGTCACGCGTCATAGAATGGGGTCTATTCGGTTTTAGCAAATACCGTTTTCACAGCACAATACAATACAGCTTTATTTCCAGAAATACAAACATTCTGGGAGATACAATTGGCTAAAAGCTGTTTAAAAACAGCTTGACTGGGCCGATGGTCCGTTACAAGGCATACGTGGCGGTTGCATGAAAAAATAGTAACATTGTTAGGAACTCAAAGTAAATAAATATTTGCACAAATGCACAAAGCAAGATATAAATAATATAAAGAACAATGAAACCATATTCGATACATAAGAAGAAAAAGATATATGCAAGGGCTACAAGACGTCGACGAAGGCAGCAGTCAGGACGTCCGAGATGAAACTCTTTATTAGGCCGAACTTGTGGCCGGGCAAATGAAACTCCAGCTATATCAATAAACTGATAGCGGCGAACAGAGCGTCGATCGTTGATCAACTGACAAGTGGTCAAGCGCGTCGGCTTTTATACAGGCGCTATCGAACTTTCCAGCGATATCGCTGGTGGCGGCGTTATCTCTAGACAAAGCTGGAACATTCGCGTGCGGCGCGCAACTTAACAAAACGATCTACTACAATCGGGAAGCTTCTCGAACACTGCTTCGCGGACAGCGTCGAGCGTTGATAACCGTCCTTGCTGGTCAAACCCGAATACATCAAAATAAAACAAGAAGTGGGTGTGGCAATGCGTAAGTGGCTCTGAATAACGAACACTAAAAACGAAGAAGAAAACACTGAATCATCACATGTTCACAAAATGTATTCGAAGTTCCTTCGGTGAGCAACACTTTACACCTTGATATTTGTTTATATGTGTGGCAGATTATACTATAATGATTGTAGGCTATATTTATTACGAAACCATGGAACATACCACATATCACTATTTCTGGTATTGACGGATATGACTCTACGCGTCAAAGATGCAGTAGACACAAAAAAATGCGGTAGACAGAAGGAAAGGTAAGCTGTTACGGGCTCACAACTAAAGCCAATTTTGGTGGCGTAGTTGTCCACCGACGCCGCCGCTGCCACCGGTGTCCATCGCAACTATCGTGCACAATGAGGGGGGGGGGGGGTAAGCAAGACACGAGCGGGAATTTTACGCAGACACTCTGCGTTGCAGTCGACTATTTTACCACAAAGCCACGCCGGCGCTTGAAACTCCCTATAAAAGACCCTATACCGGCGTAATGTCGGGCAAGAAATAGTGTTAAATGTCATATTGCGTGGCAGAAGAGTAAAATCGGACCAGGTGTTACACACAGTGAATTGCGTAACTAGCGGGTGAGTAAAAGCTTCCCAGCTATTACAAAGGGCTCAGCCATAATTCTTCATCGTCATCAGCCACAACATCAACTAAGTGTGCAGCCATGTAGGTGAGCTTATTGCCTTACGTACGCTAGTAGGTACCTCGGTACTTTGCAAAATGATGAATCATGGCGACCTCGCAACTGCTAAGGGAATAGACAACGGGCTTTATGAAGGCCTCTCCTCCGGCTTACGCTGTGCCTGTGCTGCGTGTTACGTGCAGGTGTGAAGTTTTAGGGGCGAAGCTCCTTAAGGCGGCACCCGTTCGTCCCTCGTCGTGGTCGTAGTAGTGAGTAACAAGTCTTACGCTTTGACCTCCAAGGTGGTGCCGGTGGGAGATTTCTCCTGTGCGTTGTTGAACAATAAAAAATTCGCAGCGTGCGCGTTAACTAAAAGCCGAATTCTTCTGTCTCTCATTCCCCATTAGCAGCCATTGGCATGTTCCAGTAGGAAACGTTAGTAGAAGTAGAAGTGTAAGTGTTAGCTAAAAGCCGACTTCTTCTGTCTCTCATTGCCATTAGCAGCCATTGTTTACCTCCAAGGTAGTGCCTGGTGAGATTTCTCCTGTGCGTGATTAAACAATAAAAATTTTGTTCAAAACGCCGTTGATTGATGAAATAAACCAACGAAAGACGCCAGATGTTTTGTAAAAGCAGAACGAAAGAACGCCAGATGTTTTTCTTAAAGTGTAGTAGTTCTATGTAGCCACCTCGCCCGATCGTCAACGGGCGAGGTGGACCGGCAACGGCGCGAGGACCCTGCCGTACGAGAGTTAAATCACACTAAAAGACATACTTTGCGGGCGATACACTCTAGTGAGCTTTCAACTTTTCGTCTTAGTGTACATGATAAAGAAATTATTTCTACGAAAAACGCAAGGCACACCTTGAGCAATATGTTTGGTTTTGGGACGCTAAATGGAACCATGAGGCGATGCGAAGCCGGAGCACTTGCACGATCGCGTTCCGTTGGCTTTCGTTGGGCATGCTACCGACCTCGCGTCGTGGAACGCGCGTCCTGTCTTCCCTCTAGCCTTGCCTTTAATTCGCACAGGGCGAGCGGGGAATGCGGTCGCTCTTGGCGCTCTTTCGCTCGGGAGCGGACTTCTTTCTTGCATTTCACCGATCACAAGTGATAATGAAGGGACCACGTAAACCAACAGTACAATAAAAGTTTGATGTTTAATATATACACGATGTTTCACACTCTTTATATTATGTACTGGGCGCATTTCACGGAAGAGTTTCACGGTTTACAGATGATTCCCTCCGTAGCTTCGCCCCACTCATCATCATTCACCCCGTGGATATGCTGTGATTTTTTTTTAATTTTATTTGCCCGGTCATATGAAGGAAGATATAAAGAAACAACCCGGTATAAGGGAGTGGTTTCAATGCCTCGGTGAGGGTAGGTGACAGTGATGATGTTATATAAATTATCAGGAGGCCGCTGCACTCTTTTTATTGTTGCTCATTGTCATGGTAGATGTTTGTTGATGATCAGGTACCTCGTGTTGCTCTTTGCCGAAATTAAAGTGCTCCAACTTAAAAGGCATATTTCAACATGACAATAATGGATGCGTAAAAAGGAAACCGTGTTTTATTAGGCGTGATGTGAAGTTAATTGTAGCTTCGCATTACGGACTTACTTTTAACGAATGTTACGTGGCTGCTATGAAAAAGGGGTCGGAGGGAGTAAACTGTAGACGATAGAACGGAGTAATTTTAGTGACTCAGTATGACATGCTTCGTAAAGTGTTTGCAACTTAGGCGTGCGATGAGCTTATATTGCCGGGAGATGCAACGCTTATAATTCCCACAATTGGGCTTTCTTCCCATGAGCTTTCTTTCCATGACTTCTGCTGGGCTCTCTTTCCATGACTTGGGCTTTCTTTCGACGACTTTTGTTGAATTTAACAGACCATTGTTCGGGAGGCTTAGTGTCATCGTCATCACTCTCAGCCTGTTTATGTCTACTACAGGACGAAGGCCCCTCCCAGTGATCTCCGGTATCCTGTGCGAGCTGAGTCCATTTTATCCATGCGAATTTCTTGATTTCGTCACTGCATCTAACTCTCTGCCTTCCTCGACTGCCTTTCCCATCCTTTGGTAACCATTCTGTTGCTCTTACTGTCCACCGGTTGTCTGTCCCACGCATTACGTGGCCAGCCCGTGCCCATTTCTTTCGCTTAATTTCAGCTAGAATATCAGCTACCACTATTTGTTCCCTGACCCATTCTGTCGTCCTCAGATCTCTTAATGTTACTCCTGTTACGTTACGGCATATTCAAATATGGCGCAGCGTGGTATTCTGCCCATAAATATAATTCACTTTCTTCTGGCGACCGCGGATGTTGTAAGGCGTACATAACGAACTGGAGCACCAAGGCGGGTAGTTTATTTAGGTTCGTCGTAAAGGCTTTTTAACTGCGCTAGAAAACATGAACAAATGAGAGGGGAAGAAGACTGGATGGGCGCAGCTTACTTTATTCTTTAGATCGTACTGAAGATGAGTGAGACTCGCGTTGCGCTCACAACATGATGCAACGTAATATCGACGAAACATGCCAATGCACTCAGAACCCAGACCCCCCCTCCCCTTCTTTTTTTTTTGAGTATAGAGTACTATTACTCTGAATAGATGCCAGAATGCCAGAGAAAAACAAAAATGCATTAATAGAAGCGCTGTGGTTTGACCTGACCTGTAAGAACTTATTCAGGCCACGAATGCCTCTGTGCAGTTTGCTGATGTCAGTGGCTGCAGACGTTACGAAGTGCCTCCTAGTAACCTTCACAAGTAAGCAACCTTGCTTAATACTTTGACCTGTATTTACTTGCACAGTCTCCTTCGTATCTCCTTTCTTCTTGCCTCTTAATCTTCTCCCATAGATTGAGCTGCCGCTGACCTTTTCACTTTTTGCTAGGCTTGCCTCGTAAGTTCGGCCTGACCTGTTTTTTCCCGACAGCAGTGCCCCGAGAGGCCATTTTATTTACTCAGCGATGGCTTCTGGCATGCTAGACGACTGGAAACGGAAACGTGCAGTTAGACGCTTGGCCCGTAATAACTTTCCGCGTCTGCCATACGCAAGAAGCTTGCTCGATTTTCTTCGCTCGCATTTCTTTTTTCTTTCGACGACAATGTTCAGCGCCATTGGTTCTTTGACAAACTGCGCCATTAATCAGCAAAGTGGGAGCTCCGTGCACAAGGCTTCTACTCTCTCTTCGAAGAGTATACGCTATAATTCGAGTTGAGGTGGAGATGAGTTTTTGCATTTTTGTGCGTGCAGTTAGCGCTCCCGAAGAAACGTAACACGCTAGCTGGCCACCACTATTAAACATCAAAGCCAGATGTGTGTTCTAAATTTATGATAATCAATATCTGCAACAGGCTGGCTTGGCTATCGCGACCATAAAATTGATGTATAACCTGAAAGTCATGGCTCGCCATTCTAACGACTATGTACATGCATGCTGCTGAAATTTCCAAGACATATGTTTAACTTTCATTAAAATATTTCTCGTTTATTTCAGTTTCAGACCAAAGTGCATGCCTAAAGATGTAAATTGTAGCAGCAGGTAGGTGTTGTTTAGTGAGTAATTGTGATTATGAAAAAAAGTGGTTGATAATGTATTTATTCGCTTTGTTCCTTACCGAACGTGCATGCTTCTTAAAAAAAAACTGCATGAAAGAAGAGAAAATTGAGACGGATTCTAACTAGTTTAAAGTGCCTGAACCTTTAAATAAAATTATAGCATTTTTAACTTGCGAGTACTTTTCCAGGTTTTTTCCCCTATTCTTATTCCGTATCGTTCTTCAGAACATTTGTTTTATATCGTTTTTAACTGCAGAATAATTTGTAGGAATCACCAACACTTGCCTGTAGTCATACAGCTTTCACGTCCTGATCTTACAAGTTCACGTTTAGGGTGAATGTATTTGCGTACAATATTTCACAATAGCAGTATAATTTCAACCTTTTAACCATCGATATAACTAAATCGCCTAGAGAGGAATTATAAATAAATAAATTATCACTATGTATTGATAAAAAGTCATATTAGGAAAAAGAAAATATTTAAAGGGACATATATCGCTTACTAGAGCTTTCAGTTGCATTTATACGCTCTTAAAAAATTGGTGGGATTTACTTCCTTTTAGGTAGTGAGTGCTTCTCCCAACATTCACTGCAGGTAGCAAGTGCAAAGTTAGTAACTTTAACACTGTCACACTTACTGCGTACAGTGTGTACCTACAGGGAAGTGGATATCCAAAGTTAATTTACTACCATGACAGTCACTACCTTATTAGTACGGTCCCTAAAACTAGTCAACTACAATTACCCAATAAAGGTTTACGCCTGTCTAGTTTATGTGGGGCGTTTTCATTTTCATGTCAAGTTGAATTTATTACAAAGGCATAAGCTCCAGCGAAAAATTGAAAAGATATGGTTGGTTCGTTTATGAGGTTTAAGGTCCCAAAGCGACTCGGTTAATCAGAGAAGCTGTAGTGGAAACGGCTTTGTCTTGTCACACCAAGTAATAAATGGTTATTATTTCATGTGAATACGCAACTAAATACACATTACAGTGACATCTTCAGATAAGAATAGATAACGAAGTAAAAAAACAGTTCATTGGTCTTTCCTTTTGAGTCATGATTGCTTCTCAGTGCCGCTGAGGAAACTTATATTGCTGTGTGTTAGTTATATCCTTGTGAGACTGAAGTCAGTAATTTAGATTCCACCATGGACTCAAATGTCATGGACGTCTCTCGGAGGCTTTGTTGCAAGCGTTATGCACTGTCTCCAGCAGCGTTAGGTCATTGCAGTTTACAAGACTTGTTTCTGGCACCATGACCCAATCCAGCTTCGCTGTTCCGCAGTCAGTGATATGATGTCCACGTAAGGACTTGACTGCAACAGCAGTTATTCGCTCGAAACTAACTATACTTGCCTTGTCCATCTATTGGTCCGTCCGTCCATTACATTGAACTATAGAAGAGGATTTCGCCATCGACGACACGTAATCGTGGTTTTTGTCGTCGCCAGGTGAACTAGCTAACAATCTACAAGCAGCTAAGATCAACAAATCTAATCCACAACCGTCATTGCTAAGATTCCAGGCAGTATTAGAGGATAAGTATTAATCTTAAGAGTCGGGTGCGCTAACCGAAGATAGCGAAGCATGCAGCGTTACGAGATCACTGGAATGTTTGTGCTCAACTAACCGAAAGAGCGGCGGAGGCTATGGGTGTAATTTGTAGACAAGGGCAAACAATACTCTGCAATGAAGGCATCCTGTATATCGCACATAAATCCTGCTTACGAAGATGGCGGTGTGTTGGCGTGTAGCCCGGTCTCACACCTTGCGTCAGTGTGTGTTCGTGCAAGAAGTTCACTGCAGAGCGTCTAGACAAACATAACCTGAATGTCTTCACATTGGCAGAGTGCTGCTGTCGCAGTAAATGAGTTAAGATCCAAAGAACCCGACGAATTTGCTGTCTTTCTTTCATTCTTGCAATTCGCTTTTCCTGTTCCCGGACTTCAGTGCAATGACGTAACGTGACACCGTGCAGTGACAGAGCTCGAAGCAGGCAGAAGGAAAGAGAGAAACCAAAACTTCCCACCAGAAAGCGAGGTGGGAACAAGAAGCAGAAAAGACAGGCGACTGCGCGAGCCGGCATCATTCTTCAAGCAGTCAGGATTATCCGGTTATGAAGAGAAATTGGCTCGGGCTATAGGGAGGCTCGCCCCATTTCCGCCAGACGCTGTCGGTGCTGCGTGAAATCACATCGCAGCCCTCAGAACGTCCGGGACTGCCTTCTTGTGTTGGCCTCTTTTAGCGGTGTTATTGCACACACAATCTCTGCAACCGAAAGCTGTGCGCTCGTATGGGCGGAATTACTCAAAGCTGTTTGCCCCACATATGTTCAGAAAAAATTGGATTGCTTATCGGACGCCGACAAAAGAGATCCGCGAAAATAAGACACCAACTCGCTCAGCCTTGTGCTTTTCGCATTGTGTACGAGGCGCACTTATTTCGAGGAAGCTGCCTCCGGGTTCTCAGATGTATCTTCGAGGGAGGCTGTTTCTTTTTTGCTAGCGGAGGTTGATATTGCAGAATGTATTAGGGGTGGCAAGCAGAAATGTGATTTTCTGCAGGTTACATTCCAGATACGAAAAGAGACGTGTCGGAAAACTGGGAGGACGCTTGAGCTTCGCCTTCAAGAGTAGAACGCGATAGCGTAATCGGGCCCCATGCGCATCGCCTTCTCAATTGCTAGCCTAGCTTCGGTTCTTGGTGCATGCCTCAACCGTGCCGTAAGGAAACGAACGACTGTGCGCGTAACATCGGCCATTTCAAACTAATAGAATACCTACTGCAAGTATACAGTTGCTAAGTGCCCACTACGCCATAATTCTTCCTTTTGCGAATCAGCGAAGGGCCCACTACGCGTCTGTAAGGCAACACGTGAACCTACGCAGCTGCTCACTTTGTTGATTCTTTTGCAGCTGACGAGGGTTAAATATGTGTTTGCGCTTTGCATTGGGTGGGCCTTTAAAACACCCACTCGTTGCGCAGTTCACATGTTTTGGTGCCTGGCGAGATTCTACGCTCCTGCCACGCAATATTACATGCGTTAAGGAGACTCCTTCCACTACATGACATTGATATACTTTTTTTTTTTTCGAAGCAGTTTCAAGCAATAGCGCGGTTCTGTGGTAGAACACCTGCTTGCCACGCAGGCGGCCTGGGTTCGATTCTTACTCGAACCGAAATTTTTATTATTTATTTTATTTCCATCTTTCTCGATTTTTCGGGCAAGGACAAGATGGTGATTTTACGCTCACAACCAACGACGCCGACACCGGAATTTCCGCTAAACGAGCTCTTTAGCGCTATCGGGTTGAAAACAGGCGTAACTAGAAAAGTGCTCGGTGAGCCCGAAAAGTGTAAAGGAGATCGATGTTGCTGTCGGAGCATGAATGACAATGTTCCTCGCATTTCGCTGCAAAAAAGTGTGGGCTTATGTATTGAACTAAAAAGGTAACTTGTGACTATAACTTACTTTCTCACTGGCGGTGGTCTTTCGAGTGTTCCGATCGCCGGCACGCTTTCTCAATATTTTTTTGGAAGACGAAGGCGTCTATAACGCCATAGGTGTCGGTGACAATGGTTCATTACAGCGCGTAGAGAGGCTCCTGGCTATTCTTTGAATACCTGGCTACCGCCGTGTTTGCGCGCGTAGTTTGTGTTTCGAAAAACTCTTTGAGGCAGACGTCTACATTCGGAATCAGTTTACTTTATCGGCACGCAAAAACATACAGCAGACACGTCAAATGGACACGCTACAAGCTTGCGTCGTTTTATGTTTATCTATAGTGAGTAAAACAGAAAGAAGACCGGAACAAAGTGCCACGGCGTATACCGTGAGTGTAAATGATATTGTCCACATTCTTGGGCATGCCTCGTATCAATAATGCTTGGCAAATGTTAGAGTAGACGAGCGGCTGGTAGCTTTTAAATTAAGCGCGAAGAAGATAAGGTCGATAAAAACTCAAGCGGTAGTGCATGCGAGGGATCCAATCAACGCACATGGTCTAAACTAATACGTGTGAACATTGTTGCGGTCTGCTGGAAAATAAAGTTTGCGCGAAGCTTCACCTCACAAAGTGACGCGGGGCTTTCTCAGTGACGTACCACTGCGTCAGTGCCACACCTCTCGCCGAGCCACTCCGGCAACACTTAAGCGTTGCCGTGATCGCGCTATAGTTGGACGCATTAATTGGGGAAGTTATCGGACCGCATTGCAACAAGCTACACGTAATATCAATTTACAATCGAGACTTTTGCTCACATATGCCATCTAAGTGAAATACAAGGCCACCACTAACTCCATAAGTATGCGGTCGCATACAATTGCACAGCACAGCCTTAGCCTTTTTTTTGCACCACTAAACTCGGCTACATCGCGTTGTGACCGCTCTACACTACACCCGCGCGCTTGCGTCACGGGCGACCTTGCAAATGTTCAGTTGTCAAAGTGACGTTTTCATATATACCGCATCTCTTAGCAACTTGAGATATCGTTCACACTGTGACAGGCTAACCCTGTGGGGCTGCAGTAGGGGTCACTCATTTGTACACCGTATTCCATAATCGCGTGCAACGTACAGGGACGGCCTTACGTGAACGCATAACACAGGGCGCGCTGGCGTTGTCGTGTATTTACTAAATCCATCCCTTTACTTTACGCGTGATTATTCAAGACAAGCTGACATATGCTCAACATACCTCGAATTTTTTGATAGAGGCTCGCAAAGTCCCTGAAGCTCCGGTTATAATGCTTTAGACCCAAAAGACAGCGCATAATTGGCGCAGTAACAGTGCACCAGGTGCCACAGATGCAGGCATAGCCACCTTAGAGAGCAACCGCACAGACTGCGCTGCACGCGGAAACTTTATCTCTCTGTGTCGCTACACTTAAGCCTGCACATATCAGGCATAAAGACAGGCAATAGCTATTTTTATTCGTTTAAGGAATCCGAGCCCGAAGATAGAACACTATAGCGTGCTGAGCTGCGTTCATCTCCTCACGTGATATTTATAGCAAAACTTCCTTGCGCGGTGACAAATGAAGGCACCTGTGGCCTTGCCTCTTCGCGTTGCTGGTGAAGGCCCGACGCCAATCTCACTCTTGTACGATTCTAATGCGGAAGACCATTCAAGCGACGTCGCAATGGGTAATCATTCTGGGTGTCATTTACAGCTTCGCTGTCCAACCCCCTCCACAGCATGGATTTTTTCTTTTTTTTTCCATAGTGACATCTTCTGTGTATGCTTCGTGCTCTCTCTCCAACCAAAACAGAAGAAGAGGAGAGGGCATGACACACACAAATGCGCTAAGGCAGGCAATTGCTGCATTGAAGAAGACAAGTTCGCTTGTCGAAACATTTGCTCCAGCGAGATCTCGTGTTCAAGGATTTTTAATCGCTTCAAGCTTTCGTCTTCCCCTGAACTTATGCCTTCTAAAAAAAGCTTGTGTTTTAGTCGAATTTTAAAGGCCTTTAATTTTTCATTGATGCATTGTATTTATAGTATACAAGACATGACATCGCCCATGCTTGCTCTTGTTTCACTGCGTATTGGTTTCATTTTGCTGTAGCTAACAACGAAGACTCGAATCACTCGGTCCTTATTCTTCCTGCTGAAGATGCACTGGTGTTACACAAGAGGACAGGGATTTCGTTTTATGTGCATTAACGCTTTGGCCACGTTTACACGGTTGTCTTGTATATATACTATTTCAAAGCATCTAGATCAACATTAATGAAATGTACCTGCGATTTCCATGTCATTAGTGCTCGAGTCAATTTAAAACCATTAGCAGTGGTTGTCTCAATCGTAGCGTCACTCAACGCGAGGTTACTTTCGCAGTAGACGTCACTGTTTACTTCGAGGGGCTAATTAAAGCAGACTTAACGAAGTTTCGCTTTCCTCGCTTCCGCTTTTCCGAACTCCAAAGAACGCCCGACCGAGCTGCATGCGCTCTGTACCGAACTAACGTCTTAGCCTGGACGAATCAACTCGAAGACGATGCACTTCTATGAAACGGTTAACCTGGATCCTGTGTCAACACTTTCTCCAAAATAGGATAGCACGCCCCTGCGAGTGCGACCGTAGTAACCCGTAATTCGATCGTAGAGGCTCCGCAAACACTCCCAACGTCTCTTTCATCCGAGTGCGGGGCCAAAGGTGAGGCATACGGGGAGTGATCTCCGAGACCTTCTCAGGTGACCCAGAAACGATATCAGCGACATTCCCTCGTGGCAACGAGCACTCAAGTAGCGTTTCCCCCGGATAAAGAATAACAAGGACACCCCTTAGCATGAAGTGCTGTTAACTCCGTATTTAGAAAAGGAGCGTCCGGCAGCATCGCGTGAAGACGGCGCGCGGGAGCTTTTCAAACAGACGTACGCACGTCTGTTTTTCCAAAGGAAAATGACCGTCGCCGGTTTGTTTACAAAGCCTTTTAGAAACCTCCTTCCTCACGCTACTCGACCGATTCGTTTCAGCAGGAAAGCTTGAAAGAAGTTCAACAAGGCAAGGAGGAACAGCTGAGCGCGGATGAAGAGTGCCCGCTTTGGAAGTACCGAGTGGTTGATGCCTCGCTTTAATCCCGCTTGTTTCCGTTAATTTGGTTTTTTTTTTAAAGATGTTTTAGTCTGATGCAGTAGTTGAAATAACAGGGAAGCACCGAGGAACCGGAAGCGTAAACAACTCCGCTTCAATCCGTCCCTGGTTCTTCCTTAATTACGTTAAGCTTTTATTTCGGCACCCTTCAACAAGCATAGTAATGAATACTTAAACCAAACTACTTTTCGCTGCCATCTTAAGCGCAAGTAAGTACTCTTAGCCCTCATTCCTGGGTTCGGAACGAACACATCTGTAGCAAGTATTGTTCGTATCCAGAGTGCGCCCTTCATTCGTTCTCTAATGATGAGGTGAGTGTTTTGCAGACCCCAATTGGTGTCACGCAAAAGGAGTGCGAGTGCCACATTTATAATTCTGTGTTATTGTGATGTGTAGTGCGCGTTTTAAGTGTGTGACTTTGAAAAGTGCGCGACACGAGAAGAAACAAGACGACAAGGAAGACACAACAGAGTGCAGGCGTGGTGATGCATTAAACACCGACGACGTTTAAAAGTGTTAAGCACAAGAACGTGCGGTGCGACATTAAATATATAAAAGAAAAGGGATCCAATGGTCAACGAACACGGAGGTCCCAGGGTCCAAAGTCATCGAGCTGCCTATGAGAACTATATACATACATGCCCAATCATGTACGTATTGTCCGTTATGTTTGGGTGCCAGGTCATACAGGAATAACCCTGAATGAAGCAGCGGACACATTGGCGGCAACATCAATTCAGGGCCCAGTCCTGAAGGTTCTAAGACCCTCCTCCCAAAATACTATCGCACGATTTCGATATTTCTCTATTCGAGAGGAACACACAAAATCTTCTGTTCTAAACGATGCAGATTTTCAGCACCTTAGGTTTCCGTGGCATAGCTCATGGTGTGGCACAAGACAATTAGAAGTTATACTATAGGGATGGTCGATTAAAGTTTTTAATCGATTAATCGTTAATCGTTAATCGATTTAGCCTTTAATCGATTAATTGCTTTCGGTGGAATGATTTAATCGATTAATCGACATTTTTTATGGGTGCTTTAAAACCGATATCTGTTCGTTTGAGAGGCATCGTTCGTGTTTGATATGGACCCAAATCTTTTTATCAGACGCGCTGACGATCGAAAAATCCCACTTTCGAAAGTGTCGACGACGGGCCCCTTGTTCCCAGTGTGCGAAAGTTTCCACTTTCGCACACTGGACACAAGGGGCCCGTCGTCGTTCGTTGATGTCGCGGATTCAAGCATCTTTGGCCATCATCCCTGGACTATTTGGCAGCAGGTCGTATTTTCTCGAAGCCTGCCTACTCGAGCTCATCGAAACCGGAGGCGCGTTCGGGGACCACACTGGTTGGAAAGTCGCAGCTGAAACATGCAGTGTGGCGGAAGGTGAGGAAATCCCGAGAAAGGTAAAAGAGAGACGAGGAGGAGGAGGAATTAAATAAGACGCTCGCTCTCGTAAGCACGGCATGTTTTCTCGGTTTGTCGGTTAGATATTGTGGAAGCCCTACATAATACTGTAATTGCGGACTGACGCGATCTTTTCCTTGAGGTCACTATGCAGAGATTACACAGAAACATACTGGCCTCAAACAAACCATCGGTACAGGCAACTGCGGGAAATAGTGTGACATGAGTTTCTGCCTCCCGGCTAGAATAAACAGCAGCTGCGCCAGTATACTCCACAGGTTTCATCTGATCGTTGCCTTAACACGACGCCACTCGCACCTTTTCAATCGTGCGTACAGCCTGAACTGTGAGCGCTATCTCATGTTTCAGACGTTACAATATAAATTTCGTGACTGTCCTTCTTTCTTGTCACAGTAGAAGACGGGGGCCTCTAGCTGAAAGCTGTATTTCTCCCTAAGTATGCGACCATACAGTATTACTAAGTGCTACAAGGTCACTCCTTCAATAGTAATGCACTGCTAGACGTTCGGTAAACCGACGCCTAAAGTTACATAAATTACATAAATGGTCTATAAGGGCCTTTTCACAATTCGCGAGTGCGCATTCCTGCACTACACTTTCTCTCAACTAATGGCAGCAACTTTCGTGCTTCAAGTGGAGACGACGTCCTAGTTGCACGTGCTGGCGTTTGTCGATTATGCGTGTTCGTGTCAAGAGAGCCGAGTCTACATTTTCCGCGTCCCAGCGCAAGCAAACCGCGCTTGAACACTCTGTTTGAAGAAGTCACTAGCTGCCATTAGTTGGACTAACTGCATCGCAAGAAAGCTAGCTGAACAATTATGAAAATGGTATAAACCCTATAAGACGGACAGTTGGGCTAGTTGGTGTACAGCATAATAAAAAATGGTTACTAGCGTCCTTGTCTTCTTTACGCTAGCAAACGTGTCTTATTATGTATATACGGATTACCTACTCCTCTCCTCATCATCGTACTTCATTACTCTTTTTCCCCCGTTGCGTTTTTCCCGGTGCAGGTAGAAGGCAGGGGCGGACTAGCTCAGGCCACCCTCTCTGCCTTGTAATATATTTTCTCTCTCTCTTTCATTGGTAAACAATATTTTATTTGCTAAAGAGTAAAACAGAACGGCACTAAGAACTAGTCAGGAAATAAGCAGCGCATATTACAATGCCGCACTTACACAAAAAACGAGTAAAATCTGAGGGTTGAATAAAATACAAAGAAAGTTGCGATTGACACTACAGGCAATGAAAACTACTCGTTTATCAAATGTAAGGAGAGATGCGTTTATGCGGCAACACGATGAAACAGCGCGGCGAAAAACGAACGCGAACAAAATAAGCAACAAGACGATGCGCTGGCACGTGTGAAATTTACAGAAAAGAATAAACTTCTGTGTTGAAAGTTGGCGAATAGCCGTGCTGCTAACTTTCTCAACAGTCCCCTTTTGTTTTGTTTCATGGGGTTGCTGCTCCGAACCACATGTATTTTTCTACTGAGCGAAGAAATGTCAGTTGCCCGAGATGCTCGGGCGACAACCGACACTTCCTTTGGGTCGCCACACATCCAGCATGCTAAAAAAGGCGCTCAATTGCTACTGACGTAGCAGGAATTGGCAAATACACCATTGCAACGACAAACACATGATCTAGGCCAGTTCGCATGATGTGCCAAGTCTCAAGTGAATTCGGATTGGTGCGGCGATCGACTACAGGGTTACTATAGTATGTCTTAAACTGAGAAGGCATTTGGTTCATCGGATCGTCCTCCAGTGCAACTGGTGCAACGCAGTTGCGTAGAAGTGCGCCTGGTGCGAGCGGCAGTAGACTGTGAGCCGGAGAGAAGAGGGCAAGTTCATTTCTGCCTCGATGTGGTGGAGCCGCCTCCTGCCCGAGCTTGAAGCATTGGGGAGTGCTTGGAGTGGGACGCCGTACGCGACGGAGATCATGGCGACATCATATCTTTATGGGGTATGGCCGCCGCCACCTCCGGGCTCGATCTGCTAGCGCAGGAATATGCGCTGTAGTAAAATCAGTGAAAGAGAGACGATGTGCACGGTATCTGCGTCTCAGGATAGTGCGCCTCGCAGTCATGCGCTCCGGACAAGGGGCGAGGTTGGGGGGCGGGATTGGGGGGTGTTGTAATCCATTAATCGAATAGTTTTAATCGATTAATTCGATTAATCGAGCGGCGGAAATCGATTACGATTAATCGAATAATTGTGGACCTTTAATCGATTAATCGATTAATCGTTCATCGCTTTTACCATCCCTATTATACTAACTAAATTGCGATGTAGAATTCCCTCTTTAAATTTTTATTTACACAGGCTTGATTTTGTTCCTTCCCCTCAATGTTTTTATTGTACGCAAGCAGAAACCATAGAGCATTTTTTCCCAGAATGTCACAGGCATCAAAATCTAAGGCACAGATTTCTCGCACGTCCTTTCCGGAAACTTGGGCCTGAGCTTTCCGTAACGACATTACTCTCCTTGGGTGCGTCGGCACTGGGTCGCTCCAACTGGGGCATATGTGAGGCGGTGTTTAACTATATAAAAGAATCAAGAAGACTGCCATGCCAATATTTCAAGTACATACCTATTTTATTTCTTTATTTATTTCATTTATTGTTAATTATTTATTTAATTATTTTATTTAAATCACTTTCTCCCTTTTTTTGTCTTTAGCATTCAATACAGAAACCGTAAACACAAATAATATTTTTGCTTACCTACAAATTATCTTTTTAGAATTATTCTTCCCAAATCCTACTGCCGCGCGATTCATGGCCAATCCCCCGTGGTGGGTTAAGCCATTCCTCTAGGAACCAACCAAGGAGTTACACCATACAGAAAATACATGGAGAATTCACTAACTACTCGGCCGAACCCCTCCAATGGGTATGTGCCATGAGGAGAGGACAACAACAACAACAACAACAAACTAGTGTGGGTCCCAGGTCACTGTGGCTTAAAATTAAATGAAATGGCTGATGCTTTAGCGCGCGCATCGCTAGATCTCCCAATAATCCAGGTTCTTCCAGTGGTAGAATATTTCACCGCAATCAGATACAGAAAATTGGCAATTCACACTGATAGGATGGAAACAATAACAACGTGGACGGAATACAAACATCTCAACTTCCCATGGAAGTCTCATTGGAGCCAATCTAGACAATCTGAAGTTACGATCACCAGATTTCGATGCCGTGTCCCCCCATTAAATCTATACTTACACAGAGCTGGTCTGACGATATCGCCCCTATGTCAATTCTGCGGAGAATTAGAAAATATTGCACATTTCTTTTTGTCATGCCGCAGATATTCAATTATTAGATCTCGACTGCTCATTACTCCGCTGTTAAAAATAGGCTTAAACTTAACTGAAGAAATTATACTAAGCTTTGGAGCCTCAGGGTTGGGATACTGCCATAGGGATGCCTTCAATGCCGTGTGTAATTTCATGCAAACCACTAAACGTGTACCATTTTAATCTTCCTTCAAAAACGCTCTTTATTAAAATGCGGTTCAATATATCTAATCTCACCAAATTGTTCTGATCAGGGTAATACGGCTGTCTGAAATACGAGCGCAATAGCATAATTTTGGAAGTATTAATTTGATGTCTTATTTATTATTACCATTTCTACTCTTAATTTTTTTTAACCATTTTACATTCTTCGAATAACATTTTGAGCTTCAACTACATATTCTTGGCCCATCCCCCAGAGTGGGTACGTGCCATAGAAAAGAAGGCAAAACAAACAAACAAACAAACAAAGCAGCCAGCCAACCAAGCAACCAAGCAACCTACCAATCACTTATGAGCGCAGCAGTCTCCAATCGGGCGATGACAAGTTGACCCGAGAGCTAGTAAAGCCTTGTGCACGGAAGAGTACAGGAGAGTTCGAGGATACGTGGCGAGCGGAAGGTTGTCACCGGACCGGACGCTGAAGACAGGCAGTCGGGTTGCAGACTCGACCGAGCCTCCAAGGCTTCAACCGGCCGGAGCCTCCTGCGGTCGCGTACGAGAAGACCTTAACCATAGTGCGCGAACTCCAGCTCAAGGCCTGCGGATTCCTGTGCCGGCAGGCAACGTAGCAGCAGCAGTTGGGCTACGGGCCCGAGCTGTGCATCGAGCTGCCTGGCCAGCTTGCCCCTGGCATCTCAGCGCATCGCTCAGCAGCCAACGTTCCCTCGTCTAAACTAGCCAGCCCGCGTCCCCTCCACAAGCCGGAGCAACCGCATTCCGGTTGCGTATGTGTCGGCCAACCTTGGACGACAGGGTAAGACTGACCACCATTTCTGCCACCGCTCCAACGCTCATCCGCGTTCGAACTCTGCTGCTTACGTTCATTCTTTGATCTTGGATTTTCTGTATTGTTAGAAGTATTTAACGTGTGCTGTCGACCTTTCGTTAAATGTTTTATTTTACGTAGATAGTTTCTCGCTCTAATTATTTATTAAAAGTGTGGTTTGTCAAACCAGTGGTCTTGTCCTCTTTCATGCTCTCGGAGGCTCAGCCATAGAGAGCAAATACAAACAAGAAATTCGAATCACGAATCAGTAGGCTGTTCATCTTCTCAGAACGATCTTCTTTTACAAATGTGGCAGGCGCTCGAATATCCTAATAATATTAATGTTAACAGAGAAGCTGTCTTTCAAATCTTTCCTTGTCCGGCGAACCAAAAAGCTATCACCATAAAGGGGTGTGCCACAGAAAGTGGGTAAATCCTACTACTCGCCACTTCATCATCATAAACGGGCATGTGCCATAGAAAGTGGGTAAACCCCATTACTTACCACTGGTCCACTAAAAACGAAGAATGCAACAGTTAGCCCAAGAAATGATGGCGAAGCGTCGTCAGCCCCGAAGCGATTGAAGACCTGCGCCAACGACAACGTGCCCGTAGATCTATGAGAGGTGCGAACTCGGTTTCAGCGCAAGGTTCCGTTCCTGCAGTTTGGACATCCGTGTCACGTCTGTGACTGTCTGTGGTTTAACTCGAACCTCTCTGCGCCGAGAATCAACGTAGAAAAAAGCTAGCATCACCTAGCTAAAGCCTAGAAATGACCTAAAAGCAACCTAGAAACTACCTGCGTCACCTAGCGAAGGCCTAGAAACAACCTAGAAGCAACCAGATTAGTCTTCAGAATCGTACAGTTTCGCTGTTTCAAGCATTGCACGGCTTAGTGCAAGCCTCGCCAATTTTTTTCCCGTTCGGCTTTTCGCCCTCTTTTTTTCATTTGTTTATTTGTTTGTAAGTGGCGGAAGATCACTTTCGACGTTTATTAAAATAATACCGAAGACGTGCTGTTTGTATCTGGGAGTTAACCATTCGTTGTTATTTTAACGCGATAGAATTAGAGTCCCTGTCGCAGTCCGTGCCGTGTCGGTGTCGGTGGCGTTGTTTGTGAGCGAAAAATCACGATGGATACTGGAATGAACCCAGGCCTTTTGCGTGGCAGTCAGGTGTTGTAACAATGTACCCAGTGTAAGAGGCCCTCGGAATTCTATTGTATTGCTGTCATTCATTTCATGTGAAGTCAGTATGCTGTAAGTTTATGCGGCTTGTAATTTAGCATGAGTAACTTTTTGGTGTGCTCAATTTCAGAGAACTAGCTCGACACTAATCTGTTCTTTTGTGCGTCTGTGTATGATTTATCATGTTCAACCTAATTCTATCAGACCAATGATGTTGCTTCTGTAGGTAACAGGAAAAGGATAATTAAGCAACAACCGGCAGGCCCAATCAAGCATAAGCTGCTATAGGTTGCCTCCAACTTCCGTGCATTATTTTGTCCTTGAATGTGAACGTAAGTGTGCATGTTCGTGTAAGGATTTTCCCGGGTACACTTAATGCATTTAGCAATATTCACATGCTTTTTATATGTCTATATATCTTTGTGAGTTTGTGTGTGTGTGTGTGTGTGTGTGTGTGTGTGTGTGTGTGTGTGTGTGTGTGTGTGTGTACGATACGATACGATACGATACACACGCAAACACAATACGGCACGTCGGTACACTGCTTCCACGCTGATCGCATCAACGTTAACATTCGCACTGAGATGAACTCTGTTGATATTTTTCTTTTTCCTTTCGAGGGGGGACATTGAAGGTGAGTAGGAAAAGTGGTCGGAGTGAGTGCGTGCTCTTTTTTGTTAGCGTATGTACAGGTTAGGTTATGTGTGCGTAAGGCAAACATTTTTTTTCGTATGTCTCTCTGCGTGTTGGTATGTAGAGGCGCTTGTCTGCTTGCGCACTGACTGCCGCTGCGCTCGCAGATGGCCGTGCATGTAACCATCGATTGCGAGTGCACACATCGGGAGGAGGGCATCTTGCAGATGCCTAGTTGATGCTTTTCCCGCACCGCACCTGCTCGCTCTCCCTTGCGCCTTTCATTCCTGCCTCGTGATGGGCGTCCATGCAATTCCTGGTGCAAGCGGCGTTTCATTTTGTCGCTTCTCTTACGCGTCCGGGCGGCTGCTTTCTTGGTCCTCATTCGCGCCTTGGCTCTGAGGCAACAGCTGCTGCTTTTCACGTCACAAGCTGAAACTGCGTAGGTGTCGAGCCTGTCATTTCTCGCTGCTCTTCTTTGTCTCCTGTCCTGGCGACTGAATGCAAGTGTTATGTATCGATCGTTTTCTTTTTCTCGCCCCTTCTCTTGAACCAACGGTGCACGGCAAGTTATGGCTGTGTCCTCAAGTGGCAATGAGAAATCATTCGCGCTTCTTTATCGGTAGCCGGGACCTTCCGTCGGGGCGACTGCTTTCTTAAAACTCCCGGCCATAAAAGGGGCGGCTGTACGTCTCTTTTCATTTTGGGTCCTCGTTGTTATCTCTTTGTTTGCGTGAACCATCTCATTTCCTATATAGACATCGTATCTTACTTGCTTTGCAGAACGTATTTTCCAAACATTGAATTCCATTTTCACTGGCGCTTTCGGTGGAAACCATTCCGTAAATGCTGGGAGTGAAGCTGCTATTGGTTTAGCCATACGCCATTTGCGAGTGATCATATCCGGGAATGTATACGTTCGGTTGCAGAGGCACAGATTCGTAACGAAATCGTCTGCCTCATCGTGGCAATCGGTGCTTCCAAGTGGGCAGCGTTGTAGACGTATCGTGGTCGCGTTTTACTGTGCGATCTTTTTTTTCTTTTTTTTTAGAAAAGCAGCGCATCAGTTTTCTGTTCCTTATGATAACTTATGTACTATCACCATCAAATGCGTCAAATGACGTACCATCGACATGCGAGTTTATCTATGTTGTGTGCGCGTATCCGCCAAGAAAAATGTCCTGTTCTCCTTTTGTTGCGTAGGGGTTTAACCAGCTAACAGCATCAAGTTGTTTGGATTGGCTGTTCAATATGAAGGAAACGCTAAGACAAACTTTCGTGGGGCACAGGGTGTAAAATACTAGCTAGCTAAGTACGGCAATAACTCGAAGCTTCGGAGCATATGTGGAAGTTTGAGAAGTACTGTTACGCGAAAAAAAAAGTACAGCTGAAAATATTTTGCCGTTCACGAGATTTCTGTGACGTTCAGACGCCAAACTTTTGCACAAGGCATGCGGCGGGTCGCAGTTCAGCGGACGCGCCTCCAACCTGCTTCACGGCGACCGTTTCATCCATATTCTCGTTTAACGCATCACTGTGATCGAAGTCGTGCGTTGACAGCCTAGTGTACGTGGGATGTGTTGCTTTGCGAATAACAGAACGAAAAAAAGCGTAAAAAGCTTTATACGATGGAGCTGTTAAGCTTTTCATCACGCCTGGCAGAGCCGACAGAAAACCATCATCATGAACCGACATGCTCTTTCTTCGTCCTCTTCTTCATCTTCTGCTTCGCTCCCAGAACACGTACGCCGATCTGTCCGGCGTGCGATGCGATAACTCTGATGGGGGAGAGAACGAGTACAGAGAGAGAGAGAGAGAGAAAGAAAGGGACGAAAGACAGAAAAAGATGGAAAGATAGAGAAATAAATAGACAGAGAGAGAAAGATAAAGAAAGAAACAGACACACAAAAAAAGAAAGCGACAGCGAGACAAAAAACGGACATAAAGAAAGTGAAACAGAGAGAAAGAGAAAAATGAAAAGAAACGAGGCAGGCCACTAAGCTCGGCACTTCCTTCAGGCTTGGCACCACTATTGCCAAGCTGCCTTAATCTTTTTTTGTCTGATTTGTTTTGTCCCGTTTATATAGCGCTACTTCGTGATCGCGTAGAGCTCAGCGCAGCTTGGCCAAGTTATTTTCCCCATACCGTTACTTGCATTGCTTGCGTGCCGACATTCACTGAAGCAGATCTTTGGTCTCATGACGACGGGGACGTGCTTTCTCGTTATTTAAGTTATTATTTATTCAGAGAATATAAGCAACAGCAATGCGAAGTGACGCAAACGCATCAACTGACGAAGAGACGGTCACATGTCAGCAATGTTGACTTCTTTTTTCTTAGGCTGGAATGCGGCTTAAAATGAAAAAAAAAAAAAGATTACACCGTCTCCCGCTAAAGGGACCATGAGGCGATGCGAAGCCGGAACACTTGCACGATCGCGTTCCGTTGGCGTTCGTTGGGCATGCTACCGACCTCGGATCGTTATTAACGGTGTTATTAACGTTGTAGACGAAGGTGAAATGGTTAACTGCGAAGCTGCTTCGCGCTGACCAACTTCAGGGTCCGCCGCTCGCTTCAAGCGTTTGCGTTCAGCGTCGCGTGCCCTTCGCTTCGCAGCTTTGTCTTGAGTGGACGCAATTGGGCTGATGCTGACGCGTGCTTGCGTCAGCCCACTCACTGATGGGTCTGTTCCTTCCATCACGCTTCATCGGAAGCACCAATGGAGTCAAGCGGAGTCAACCAAAGCAAGTGCTGCACTGAACGCGCGCTGCGCTCTAACCGCTTAGAAGAGGAGAGTAGCGCAGAGAGTAGCGCAGAGAGTAGCGCATGCGCCGCGAAAGCAAGAGCGAGAACGCAGGAGAAGCGCAAGCAGGTGCTGGTAGAGAAGTGGAGAGAGTAACGCGCAGCTGTCGGAGAGAGGGAAGGAGGAGAGGCGCGCATACGTAGTGTGAGTGCGGACTACCACGGCGCGTGCAGACTACTACGCCGCGTTACATACCCCCGATCAAGAGATGTGTCGCATCTAAAAGAAATAACTACATTGGAGGTCCAGACGATGTTTTCCACAGCACTCAATCATCATATGCGCTAAGGATCCGTACAGAACGCCGGTATACCTGAAGTACGCTGAGATAAGCCGCACCAGCTGCGTTAGAGTATACCCCAACTAAGATGGCGGCAGCGCCGCTGCCGCAAACTCGCGCATCGCTAATCCTGTAGTGAGATCGGTCTATTACATGATTTATGCTATAAAGCAACATAATTAGTAACGAGTATTTTGACTCTTCGGATAAAAAAAAACCAAACAATATTTTTAAGGCTGCACATGTTAGGACGCAACAACTGTATTTCTGTTGAATAAGTTCATGATAAGCGAGCGAAGGGATAGAGTAAAACTAATAAACGAGCTTCATATCTCACGCAGCCCGCGCAGGGAAACTTCCGGGGTGCTGAGTGCACTTGTGAAGAATTGCGGGCACTAAGGACGAAATATGCCTTTCACCATGCCCACTCGCGGCGCTCATTTGTTTACGCGCAAATGCCGTCACTGTAGCACGTCTACGGCTCTACATGTGAAAGATTTACTAAACTCAAGCGAAGCATTGCTGTGCACGTGTACGCTCCGCCGCTAAGCTCAGTCATTGCTGCGGCGTTGTGATGCTCGCCTGCCTGCCAGCCACCACCGCACTGTCGGTGCAGAAAATTTATTTATATCAGTATTTATTGTGACGTTTCGGCCAGGAGACATGCCTTTCTCTAGGCCAGTCACCTGGCTGTCTCCTGGCTAGTCTCTGGCCACCAGTGGCACTATCGTCAGGCTATCTTCAATTTCATTCAAAAATAAGTTCTTGTCTCACCGTATTTTTATTTGAATAGGTGCTACAAAATGGAGTTTATGTAAGGGATTGTGTTTATATTTGCTGTGAGCGATGAACATCAAAATGAAGCAACTGTTGTCATGACTCAAGTTGATATGGATGATTTCAGTTTGAGTGTGACGAATATCACTTAAATTCATCGGGAAATATGGTGCGCGACAAAGCGAGCGCATGGACTGGTGTTTGCATTTTAGTACCATAGCTTGCTAACAATGTCCAGCGAAATACCTGCCGTGGTAGCTCGGCGGCTAAGGCGAGGCTCTGCTGAGCTATCGCCCTGCGTAACTAAACGTAGGTAACGTCACTAAACACCCGCGTGATTAGTTGCATGTTTCAGAAATTCAAATGATCAAAACTAATTCGGAGTCCCCCACAACGGCGTGCGTATTGGGACGTAAAACACGACAATTTAATTACAATTTATTGTAAGAAAATAACCACAACATAAACAATGCATAGAATAAAGTTAGGAAGTGACTACAGTGAGGGTGCACCCGTCACTTTAGCCATAGCACTATACTCACGGGGCGGAGGTGTCCATAAGAAAACTACAAATAAGTCTACCATAACAAACACTGTCGCCGTTTGTGTTTTGTTGCGTTGCGCGCTTTCTTTTTATTCATCTTTATATTAAATGCGAAGCATTTCTTAGTGGACCTTTCGCATTTTGAGAGCTTCTATCTATCTATCTATCTATCTATCTATCTATCTATCTATCTATCTATCTATCTATCTATCTATCTATCTATCTATCTATCTATCTATCTATCTATCTATCTATCTATCTATCTATCTATCTATCTATCTATCTATCTATCTATCTATCTATCTATCTATCTATCTATCTATCTATCTATCTATCTATCTATCTATCTATCTATCTATCTATCTGTCTATCTGTCAGTCCCGTCTGTCTGTCTGTCTGTCTGTCTGTCTGT
Source organism: Rhipicephalus sanguineus (assembly GCF_013339695.2). Taxonomy (NCBI): domain Eukaryota; kingdom Metazoa; phylum Arthropoda; class Arachnida; order Ixodida; family Ixodidae; genus Rhipicephalus; species Rhipicephalus sanguineus. Next base: position 21,922,900 of record NC_051177.1, on the reverse strand, counting down.
CTGTCTGTCTGTCTGTCTGTCTGTCCGTCCGTCCGTCCGTCCGTCCGTCCATCCATCCATCCATCCATCCATCCATCCATCCACGTCTGCGTGCTCTCGTGATCGCCTCCTTAGCAAAATTGGAATGGGTAGACCAAAATTGGCATATTAGAGTAAGAGGATTTGACGAATATGACTCTCGGGTCATAACATGAATAACGGGAAAATCCTGTCGCGTACGTCGTCAAACCCTTTCCCCCAGACACGTGTGGCACATACCCGTTTGCCACGGGCCGCGGTGTACGGTTATGCGCCACACGTGATCGACAGTTTATATATGCCCAGGGACGGCGAGAACAGACATTAGTTTTTAAATGCGAGAGCTTTAAGAAAAAAATGCCCCCACCTCCCCGAAGGGAATCGTGAGAAAATGCGAATGCATTTCTTGCGCCGAGAGTACACGGCGCAGTAATTTTAATGGCGTAAATTAATGACGAGACGAGGATTTGTACCGTAACCATTTATTTACACATTCATCAGCACCTGTTTGTGTTGTCATTGTACCTGACGGCCATAATTTCAGCCTTGTGGTCGCCGTTGGCGTTTCACAGCGGCGTCTCGAGCACACATTTCGAGAGGCGCCCAGCCAGCGGACGGGAGAGTGGGGCGCAGGGAGGAGAGAGAGCGAACGGCGAGAGAAGGAGCGGCGAAGAGAAGAGCGGTGCGGAGCCGGCGCGCGCCCGCGCAAACCGCGGTGAGGAAGCGGAGCGCGCGCAGTCACGTGGGGTGTGACGTCGCTGCGCCGTTGCTACAGACGCTCCTCTCCTTTCCTCGCGCCGTTGCTATGGGACGGCGGATTCAGGGTCGCTTATAAAGTGCATTCGCACTTAAAACCGACATCGGCAGCGTTGACCCGAAGAATGGAAAGAATAAAAATTAGGATCCCAGCAGGAATCAAACCCAAGCATTCTGCGTGGCAATCAGGCATTCTACCGAAGAGCCACGCCAGGTCTATAAACTGATTTGGAAAGACATTCTATGCAGGCGTAATGTCGATGCAACGTCGATTGTGGTTGCAGTGCTGGCTATCTAATTTTACAAGAAAGCAATAAACACTACATACGTACTCCTACGATACAGGCGTCGTATCAGATTAACGTCTGTGGTTCCAGTGTTGGCTCCGCTTTTATAGCAGTCTAATGAACATTACATTTGTATTCCTGTTCAGCAAGCTATATTGAAGCATTGCTCGACCCCGGTGGAATACATTAACGAAAGTTACGTATGATATTCACATGATTGAACCTTAAAGTGCACATAGTTTCGATAATACTGACGTATGTATTCTAACGTGAGGGCTGACGTTACGTCGCACCATAAGTTACCCTTTAAACGCCAGTGTTGTCGACGTGCCTGGTGAGCCCACGACTTGCACACAGCTACTACACTTACAAAAACACGTCGATCCACCCTGTAACGCTTGGCTCAAAGCCATAAAATACAGCAAAGAAGTACTCGCTGACTGCTTCGCATGAAACCGATTCCCGCAACGCGTGGGATCTGCTGAGTTTTTTAGCACTCCATTGCAGGATCGACGATCGTGACTCTGGCAGTAGTGGCGCTGTCGGAATAGTGAGCGCCCAAGGCGCAATTGCAGCGACGAAGTACATACACGATAAATTCAGTTAGTTATGCATCGTACAATTCGTGACACAAAGCTCGCTTTATCAGGGACGAATGGCCCCGGTGATTTTCGCCTTTGAAGTTGTATTCTCCGTTCATCTCTCGCTTTCTGTGCGTTGGACTAGTTTGTTACGCATATCCTCGAATGTTCTGTTGACGGTTGTCTTCCGATTGCATCAACTGCAAATGGGGATACGTGCGTGTCTACTTTCGCGGGGTGCTACCGAATGCAAAACAAATGAAAGGGTGGTCATGACCAACATTTTGCGATTTACTTGTATGACGCACGTGTCAGCATTTGGTAGTTAAAAGCGCAACATTGAGCCTTCAAAACGTACGTGCATGATGCTGTGTAGTGACGACCAATTCAGGTTATGGGAGGTCGCGGTGTGCGTGATGTTTATCCCGCGTCTTCAGTCTGCCTCTAGTTGCTCACTCGGTGTTACACGGCGCGTACCGCGGTCAGAGACTCTGCTGAGCTTCATAGTCAAGGTTACCACGGTTCTCCGTCAGAGTCACGCAAAACAATACCAGCAGAGCCACATTATCGCACTTTCTCATGCGATCAACTGTGGAGAATGTGAATAAGTCGCTTACCCAACACGTTCAACGGCCCGTATCCAGCGCTCTCGCCTTTCTGCTTCGTGCGACAGCTATCATCATCATCATCATCATCATCATCATCATCATCATCATCAGCCTGTCTACGCCCACTGCAGGGCAAAGGCCTCTCCCATGTTCCGCCAATCAACCCGGTCCTGTGCTTTCTGTTGCCACGTTATACCTACAAACTTCTTAATCTCATCTACCCACCTAATTTTCTGTCTTCCCCTCACGCGTTTGCCCTCTCTTGGAATCCAGTCAGTTACCCTTAATGACCACCGGTTATCCTGCCGACGTGCTACGTGGCCGGCCCATATCCATTTCTTCTTCTTAATTTCAACTATGATATCCTTAACCCCCGTTTGTTCCCTGACCCACTCTGCTCTCTTCCTGTCTCTTAAGGTTACACCTATCATTTTCCTTTCCATCGCTCGCTGCGTCGTCCTCAATTTAAGTTGAACCCTCTTTGTAAGTCTCCAGGTTTCTGCTCCGACAGCTATGGAAATGGGTAAAACTGAACTTTTCTCTTCAATCTTTCACGTCCGTGGCATTTCACAAGGCAACAGCAGCGTCGATTGCGGCGTTTCTTCGTAGCGCGCGGAGCTGTCGCGTCTGCTTTTGCTTTCGCCATCGTTCTGGCGAGTGATCCAACAAGTACGACATGGCGGTTCGGTGGCGCGACCGACTAGCGGAGAGAAATTCACAGCTCTCCTTCTGAGTGTTAAATGCGCAAATACACGCAAAATTAAGCTCAATTGTTGTTTCGCACTCGCTAGTTGCACCTGGTTCCGCTGCAAGCTTGGAAAGGGAGTCGGACTTTCTACTACTCAATTCCTTGCTTCTCGCTCCGACAGGCGGCGCTACGCATCTTGCGAAACTCCAGAGTCTGACGACTGTAGTATTGATGCTTAAGTGGCAAACTCTGTTGCCAGAGAATGCTTTAAAGTTATGACGTGAGATGCGTAATTTGTTTATTTATTTATTTATTTATTTATTTATTTATTTATTTGTTTATTTGATTTGCATACACAGATACACAAGGGCACAGAGAAATGAGGAAGAGAGCAGCAAGCTGGCAACTGCCACCTAGAGGGGCACAACGCCTGCCTACTCTTTCAGGAGGAGGGAAGAGGAAAGAAGATAGGAACGTAAAGAAATAAAAAATGCCCCCACCTCTCGAAGGGAATCTTGAGGAAATGCGAATGCATTTCTTGCGCCGAGAGAGGGTACCGTTGCCGTCAGACATTCGCCTTCACCGACTTCTGCCATCGCCTTGAGAGGCGCCCAGCCAGCGAACGGTCGAGAGTGAGGCGCGAGCGGACGGGAGAGTGGGGCGCCAGCGTTCTCGGCTCGGCGTTGGCGTTTCACAGCGGCGTCTCGAGCACACATTTCCGGATGTTCTTGAGAGGCGCCCAGCCAGCGAACGGTCGAGAGTGAGGCGCGAGCGGACGGGAGAGAGGGGCGCAGGGAGTAGAGAGAGCGAACGGCGAGAGAAGGAGTGGCGAAGCACTGCACCTACCCTCTCCTACACTCTCTCGCACCACATGCTCCGGTTGCTAGGGGCGAGGATAAGCGCGCGCGCCCGCAGCTGTTGCTATGGGAGAGGGCGCCGCGGACAACGCCGGATGCCTTACATAGCCCGACTAAGAAATGCATTCGCATTTAAAATGGACCAATACTCAATGAAATCACACACTGTAGCAAACTAAAATACTAATAATTCTGCACATGACACTTACTTGTACATTTGTTATAGTGTATTTTACATTGCTAGGGGGCAAAACTGAAGCCCTATTTTAATTAACAAATTTTCAATGCCATCACTTCAGATGGATTTAATCATTCACGTCGAATTTCTTTTGTAATGCATCTTCACTGCGAGGGTATAGAGACATAAGAATGCCACCCTGCGTAACGACTATCAGCCGAAAACAGGCAACCATCTCGGGGTTGAACATTGGAAAATAAATGGCAGCGCTTAAGAGCTCATGCAAGGCGGTTTTGTTTCAAAGTTTAGAATACGTTAAAGGGGCCCTGCAACACTTTTCGAGCATGCTCAAAAAGCGCTGCCGATCGGTAGTCGAGGCTCCCGAGAACACGCGAGCCAAATATTACAGTGATGCGCACGGCCTGGAATTTACAATAAATTCTCAAAGTCAGCTGAAAATCGCTCCCTCTTCTCTCGACAAATGATGTATTAGTCCGCAAAATATGACGCGATTGTCGGCAGTTCCACCATTGGCTGATGTTATAATCACGATAACACCCTCATTATTACTTTCGTTGTTAATTTTGAGTTCAATAAGTAGATAATATGTATGTTTATATTCTGTTATCGCGTTAAAAACACCGAACAAACATTAATATTAGCACTTCCGGTCTCACCGACAGCTCGTAGTTGCGTGGTTCCGTTTTCTTCGCTATGCGCAGTGCCGAAAACGTGAATATTTCTGTGCTTTTGACCATCGCCGGTTGCCGTTGAAAGTGGCAGCCGTTCGCGTGTTGCCTCGTCAGCTGAGAACTGCATCGTCGGCACGTTCTCACGACCGACCGAGGCACGGGCGCAGCGTGTCTCCGATAACAATGCTGGCGTCCGGTAATGGCGGCGCTTCGGGGTCGTCTGCCAGTGCCGTCTTACGAGGCGGTGTATCGGAGTATGGGCCGAAACCGATCTCAGCTGCCATTCGTTCCAAACGAGCGCGCAGGTTTGCTTCCATGGTTGGCAGAGCGATGAAAACACTACGGCGTTCGAGGTGCACACCCAACATTACCAAACCGACGCGCAGTTTTCAAGCACGCGCGATACACAGTGCGATCATAGCGATCATAGTCCCTCCGCTCGACGAGAACGACGCAAGCCGACCGGAAGTGGCGGCACAGACCACGTGGTTGCGCCCAGACGTCAGAGAGAAAAAAATGAAGAAAGAAACTCCGCCGGCGCTGTTGGGCGGAGCCTCGCTCCTCTGCGCTGCCTCCCTCGACTCGCTGCCTCGCTTTCCGCGCGCTCGCGGCGTTGAGTTGAGGGGGAAAGCTGCGGAACGTGATCTCTATAATTTGGTAACACCACTTAGACTTGACGGATTCGAAAACTTTTTGCGGCATATGACTCGTGAAGAGTCATACGTCAATAATGAGACTATTCCAATATAACTAAGAAAGGTGTTGCAGGGCCCCTTTAATAAAACATGTTGTTGGGCTAGCTGGTTCATGCTGCGCAAAAGGTAATAACACAACGCAAGGCGAAAAAAGAAGAGCGTTGTGTTATTACATTTTGCCCAGCTCGGAAGACCTTGCCGGCATAATCTTCTGGAGGCACTATATCGCTAGCTGGTGCATAGGTTGTAGATAGTTTTATGCGTTGGGTAATCATTGATCTACCATAATCTTTGAGCAGATGAATTAAGAGAGCGAATAATCAAATTCAGTTGACTGAAAAAGAAAACAGAGAAGGTTCACAGAGAAGGTCCGGGTGTAAAGACTCTTTCGACAGATGCCGAAATTGCTGGACTTCGAGAAGCAAAAGTGTTCTTCTAAGCGGCTGTTTCCGCAAACGTTGATCCCGAAAATATATCACGTCGCATACCGAAGCTCACCTGCCCGAGAGGTAGAGTGGTGTCGCCGTTCACGGTTCGTTTCTCACTGTTGGCATTGCTTTATAGCTGCGTGAAGGACTGCGTAGAAGTTATTGGAACTTCTGTCCGAGTAACTTCGCTGCATAGGTTTGCGGCTGAGTGCTCCGCGCTTTCTACTGAAAACGACCTTGTATTGTATATGGTTAACTTTACTGACCGCGGGATCATGGTTGGGGGCATGCACTGCGCAAACAGCTGCGTATCTTACCTTTCCGGTCACAAGCTAGAAGACAGCGCCTGAGTTTGAACTCGGAATGCGAAATGTGCTGTTGTCGCTTCTAGCTTGACGGGTTGACAACCCTTCGATTGCACGTGTACTAAGAGCGGTTTGTTTTCACGGTGCTGGGAGCTTGCTGGCGTTAAACTTTCACTACGTGAGAGGAATGCGCAATTCTTACGAACGTGGGCTTTGAAATCTCCTTTTTTTGCGGTAAAGTTTTTATATGGCTCCAAATTATTGTGAGCGTCTTTTCACGGTGTCCCCAAAAATGTGAGACAGAATTCACAGAACGTTTCTTTCGTAAGTCTGTTTTCGTATTGGCCAGCCGGCTTAGCTAATGACATGTCCCGCATCATGATTGGCTGAAATATTCCCTTATGAAATATTTTTAGCCTAAGACGTTTTTGTGAACACGGGCCATGTTCTTAGCTGCGTCTTTGATAAAATGAAATATAGGGGATGTTATGAGTGGCTTATCGGCAAACATTTATGTGACTGAGTTAGCTATTTACGCTCGGAATGATAAGTCGTCATTCCTTACATGCTTGCATGCCTGAGGTGAAACGATTACAATATTTACCCGCAGCCGTGGGAAAACTGACAGTGACAGAAACTTTCGGTTGTGGAGCGCGGCGACGTTGTTATGCCTGAGATTACTGAAATTCGGACGAGTTTGTACGCATGATTTATCTGCTATGCATCATGTTACGAATGACCAGCGCAGAATGGTTCAGTGCCGACAGCTTCGTTGCTAATTACTTAGAAAAGCGTTTTAGAGCCTAACAAGCTTAGTTTACCAATTTGCATAGGAAGTTTGCTCAAGGTCTTTAGTAAAGTGAACGTACAGAGAGACTAGCATTTTGCGGAATCAACGGGGTCAGTAAACGATAGTTTCCCTTGAAGTTGGGCTGCGATTACGCAAGGTCGTACAAATTAGCGGTCTTTTCATATTTGCCTTCGGAACAAGAATGATGAAAAGAGAGCAAAATTATCTTGTCAGTAGCGCAGCTGTCTATAACCGACGGCTGGCGCGTTATCATCGGTCAAGTTAAGTGCAGCAACCAAACTCTTTTGCCACATTCTTTGTATAGGAGACTAGATACCCGAAAAAAATTAAGGTGAACCGATCAACGCTTCATTCTTTGACGGCAGCTGGCGTAGTTATTCGGGCCGCACTTTGGTGAGAGCATGAACGCTTATAAACTGATGTGTGATTTCATTGTTCAAAGCGAAGTTTAGGTGGCACCAATTTGCGTTTGTTGAAGTAAAAAAGCAATTCCATAATGTTTGCATAGAGCGATGATATCGTTGAAAGGCTAAAAAAACTAACGCATTAGACCACATGCTTTTATTTTGCTTCCAAAGAGGCAGGATGCTCGTGCATAATATGTAAGCCCTGAACACGTGGGGTCATCACCGCATCATTTATATTAAGTCCGTGCTATAGCTGTGTCGTTGCTCGAAATATAACTCCCTAGATAAAACCGCCATCATAGAACATATACATCCTAAAGACTTTGCGAACCGTTAAGCGAATGTTTTGTGCTCCAAACGATAAAACACACTCACACGAACTATTATGATATTGTATCGCCTAGAAGTCAACGTTCTCCTAGCGTTCGGCGTTTGTCGCTGCTCTGGATGCCCGGCGAAGCGACGTTTGTGTTATCAGGCACTGGCTGAGCGACTCCCGGTGGCGCCTCAAACGGTATGTCCGACAGCTCGTCCGGCAGAACAGCACACTCTTTTACGTCCGGCAGTCGAATCGCCAAAAAAGCAGCGGCGAGCCCTAGAAGCGACACCACGACCAGTGGAAGCCATGACACCTGGAGAAATCCAAGATGGATGGCTACTGACACGACGATGCTGGCCGCTGCAGAAAAGCACGAGCACGTTGCCAGGCCCGAGCAGCGCATCACTGTAGGATACACTTCTGCCGTGTACAGAGTGAGAACAGCTTGCGATGCGTCCGTGCCCACACTCGCCAGAGTCAGAAGGGTAACGCTGGATACCGCATTCGCATCGCCCCACGCGGCGGCTCCGAAGAGGGCAATGGCGGCTATGACCAGCGCCCAAGCGAGAGACGTCTTGCGGCCGATATGCGCGGCAGACGCCATAGCACCCAGCTCTCCTGGGACGGACAGCAGCGCGAAGAGCGTTACGAGAGCTGCCGGATAGAGTCCCAGGTAGTGAATCTTCAGCCACGTCGCCTGCAACGTAAATGCAGTCACGCTCCAGCAGAAGTACAGGATGCCATTATTCTTCCATCGGCATCGCAGGCAGGCTGCCTCGCAGAAAGTACTCCGCCGAATGCCTTCTCTGTGCTCCAGTTCACGACGCTTGCGTGCCCACTGGCGTCGCACATCAAACAGGTTCTCAGCGTTGAGCGTGGCCGCATGCATGATGACCGTTTCGGCTTCCTCTAGCCGGCCTCTTGCCAGCAACCAGCGTGGGGACTCAATGAGGCACGTGATGGTGCGCAGCATCATGAGGCCTGGTAGCATGCTTGCAAGGTGCAGCGCGTACCAGCTAAACCGGGCCAGCATCATTGTGGATGCGATGATAGTACCGATCACCTTGCTTAACAACACCGCCATCGCGTAAAGAGTGCGCCGTTCTGGTGCCAAGACTTCCACCACAAGCACAAAGCTAGTGTTGAAAAGAGTGGCTGTGGAGGCTCCAAGGAGGAAGCGCATGACTACGAATGTGTTTAGCATGACGAACAATAGAATTACCACAACTGCCGCCTGCCAGACCATCACTGTGAACTGCATCACTGGCTTCCTGCCCAGCCAGTCAGCCAAAGGTCCCGTGATGAGCAATGCGCAGATGGCGCCCATGGCAAATGCAGAACAGCTCACCGGCAGGTACCAAGCACGTTCGCAAACCAAGCCAAACTCCTCGACAATGGAGTTGTGATATACGGAGGCTGCGTACTCCCAGCTGGTGCACGGCACTGTGGCTACGCCGGTGACGTTCCATTCGGCATACATGCGGCACCGGCTGTAATTGCCATCTTCGACGCGAGGAACCATCTGGCGCTTCCACTCTTCTGTAGACATGTTGCGTAAGTTCTTTGGCCTAGCGCACCAGTAATCAATATCGTGCTGGACAATCTGCAGCGGCAGCGTCTGAAAGGGCACCATGAAGGCAACGAGCAAGCCGAAGTGGAACGTCGTCGTCTGGAACGGACCGCGCCTGCCAACGAGGAGAGAAGCTTCTTCACGCCGCAAGCAACTCGCCATGCCACTGTTGACCACAGGTGGTGGCACCGACGAGGCATCCTGCTGCACACTTAACGAAATCCGTGACAGGGATTGCCGGCTGACGGACTGCAGGCTCTCGTTCGGCTGGCTTGGCTTACGTGATATTGAGGTTGACTCGGGCTGCTTCTCGTCCGCGTCACAGGGTGGCAGAGCGATCACCTGTGGAGTTCTGGCACGCATTTGTCGTGAATACCTCCGTAAGTCGTCAGGGCTGCTCTTTGCCGAGAAAGAGTGGAAACGGCCGAGCAACGGTGACAGTAGCTGTCGAGCCTTGGTTGCCCAGGAAGCGGAAATGACCTTGGAAGGCTGGTTCGGCAAAGCCACGAGCTCGTTCTGCGACGCTGTCTGCTTGACGACCGACGGGTACGACTGCCTTACACCTGGATGCCGATCGCGAATACGGGAGCCTGCCGACAACGTGCGTTGCTCCGAGGTCAGGGGTGTCTCGGAAAGGGTAGCAGCAGACGTCGCCGAAACTCTGACCTTCGGGTAGACGCTCATACGGGATGTTCGATTCGCCGAGAGTGACGCTGGCAGTGCAGCCGTGTGTGCTGAAGAATGCGACGATGATCGTCGGGAGGCATCCGCGGGTGTTGAAATGGGAAGTGTTAGTAGCGGTGGCGGGGAGTCGGATGGTGAAGCCAAGTACGATGACGCTGCGGCGCTGAAGGCAGAATCGTGTGCCTGCGGGGATGTCGGAGATTGCCACGGGGAGGACATCAACGCCGCTTCTCGCATCTCTGACGAATCCTTCAACTGGCGCTCAGATAGTTTCATTCTCGATGCTATGTTTCTGTTGCTTGACGTCTCGGTGTCCGACGCAGGTAGCTCGGACGGAGGCGTCAGAAAACCTTCGCTTCTCCGCCTCCGCTTTGAACCACGACGTGACGACTTGGACATAGTCAAGCCTCTGGACGATTCCCGAAGTGGCAGAGCTATTATATATCTAGAGCGAATACGACTGCTTCAAAGAGTGCAAGAAAGAGCTCCTTGGCGACCTTAATCGTTGGTTGTTGCTTCTTCTTCTGGCGCGCGGCTCGCGGCTGTCGCGGGCCATTCACTAATCGTCATCTTCACCACTCTGCCCTACCACTGGAAGCACGTCGTGTATTTTGTGCGTTGCTTATCGAATGTTAGCAAACATCTTTATAAGTTACCTGCAAATATAGCGTTTTTTAGAGGTACTATACTTCTGGTAAACACTGCGAACAATATTGCTTTTGTACAAAGCACAAAACTGGACAGAAAAAGTACAAATATTGGCCTTGGCAGTATACAATACGATAATGATTATTATGATGATAATGATGATGATATTCTATTCCTGAGTAGAAGAGCGGGGTCGCACTTGCTAACGTAATATCTGATCAAAGCCTGTGTCATTGAGCATTTCTATGAGCGCAAATCATTGCTCGCATAATGTAAATGTGGTGCTCCTAATTCAGAGTTACATGGTATGGCTGAAAGAAGCTTCCGTGTAAAATGCGCACACACGGTCACGCCTTGCAAGGCGTATTAGAGAGACATTTCTAAAATGGACGCTCGTAAGCAAACGTGAGTAGGGTCGCATGGCGCTTGAAGCTTGCTCTCCGCCTGGAGTAATGAGAAGCGACGGCTCAGATCTGTTCTCAGTGAAGCGCACACCTTTGTAATTGCATTGAGAAGCTAGCCTAGCACTTAGAGTGAGGCCCTTCTCTGCCATCAGCCGGGCATAAAAACATGATAACTTTACTTACTGATAGCACCCAGGGAAAACTTCGAAAGTCAGAGCACAAGAGAAAACACAGAGGGCCGTTTGCGGGCTAAGCACCTCCTCGTATCTCCGGCGATTTGTCACGACTAAACCCAGGATTCTACTCTGACAACCAGGGGCTCTAGGATTGCCGAGGAGGCACAGCAGACGGCCTCTCTTGTATTGTCCGGTTCTTCGTACGCTACACCAATTTATCTGATGCCAAGCAAGTATGGCTGCTTCCACCTTGTGTTTTTTCTTGTCACATGGACACCTGCAAAGCAGAATAAAGCGATGTGGTGTTCTTTCTACCTCTGTCTAGTCTTGCACGACATTAGAGATAAAGTATGACAGGCCGTCTTGCATGAGAAGAGTTCGGAAGCGCAACAGATTTGACATCTGCTGGAAGCGGGAGCATTCATAGCCTTACAGCATTTTCAATAGTGTAAATGTTCCCTCCTCGCTATTGGTAACAGAACCTGAGCGTAAATGAAGTGTCGGTTCAAAAAGAGCTTCTTGCAACAATGCCTTTTCAGATTGTCTGTCTCTATTTATCATCAAAAATTTTTTTACCTGAAAACACACCTACCGTCGCACGAAAACGACTAAATGTTTCAATATTCTTACTAATCCAATTGTGGTGCCTACATGTGCGAGCTCAATGGCTTTGCTTCCGTAGCCCCGAAACACGCTTGTTTTGCTGCTATATCTACGGGCTTTCGCTGGGAACATAAGTTATGCAAGCACTTACATTGACACTTACTTACACGTAGGCCTCTTTGCCTGTTCTATTCACCATGGTCAAGAGTAACTCGAAATTGACTGATGTTGGTTGATTTGTTTAGGTATACGTTAACAAGTGAAAAAGGGATATAGCTTAATGTATGCCTGTAAAAGTATAATTCGAGAACGAATTAATACCGGTTTAAAACTCTAAGCTTGGTACCGGTATAGTTAAACAATTGATGAAGATTACTGTTTTAATCATGATTCTTATTCTGCAAGCTACTTCAGGTCTGACGTGTATTTCTGAATGATTTATATTCGCGCTGTATCTGCAAGTGCTGCCAACTATGCGGCCTTAATAAACTAGAGTTCTCATGCTCCACTATTCGATGAAGTTAGTAAATCCGGTGTGGAGTATACAACCAGTCGGCGAGCTCCATTTTCTTCTAAGCGCAAACTAGTACCGACACCTGCGTATAATTAAAGCGTATTTTTTGCGCTCTCTGTAACCTGTACACTGCTCTCACGCCCAATCGCAAATTGTTGCTCTTCGCATGCTCTAAGTTATGAGCATCGGCGTTGTTCGGTTAAGGTTTAATGTAGCGCGAAGCGCTGCTCTCAGAGGGTTAACTTGAACCCTGCTACCTTAGAGAACGCGTAGGATTATGGAAATTAGCCCTTCCCGGGAAACAGGTAACGCCCAGCGCCCCAAGATAATTTGGAGAGACGTAATTTGCATACGCTTCGCGCGATTTTGAATTAAAGAGAACACAAGGAGTTCCAGTTTTAGAAGCGAGTATTAGCTATACACACGTTGTTCGTAGAACCGTGTTGTGGATATCAGTTTCAGGAAGTGCTTGTTTGCACTTTGTTTGCTCTTTCTTTCTGGTTTCTCTAGGCTTTTGAGGCAGCTATTGAAAATGTGCTAGATATCGAGGTAACCGGCTGTTGCACTTCTCTAGGGACTGGCGTGGATGCGGAAACCAGTACGACCAGCTGATATTGTTCGGCAAGGATTTCAGTGGCGTCCCAGTTTAACATATCTCGAACACCTGAATGTCATAGTGCTCTCTTTTGATGTAATGGGTATTTTAAAAGCGCAGCCGTTTAAGCTTTTCGTTCCGCCGGTTCTCTTGACCAGCACCGCAGAAAGCGGATGGATGCCACGAAAAGCGGGTATGTGCCAAGCAGCTCCAAGCATAGCGTAGCCATGGAGGGTGCATAGTATAGCAAGGGGGTGGAAAAGGGAAGTGAGGGTGAGGAGGAAGGAGAAGAGGAGCTCTGGTAAAACATGACATAGCCTTGTATAGTATAGTTTACCAAGGGGGTCGGAAAGGGAACTGGGGGTGAGGAGGACTGATGCTAGGGTAAGGAGGAGGGAAAGGAGGAGGTGAGAGGGTAAACCATAGCATAGCCTTGTATACTGTATAACATATCAAGGGGTGAGAAAAAGAGATGAGGGGGAGGGGGAGTGATGTCAGGGTTAGGAGGAGGAAAACGAGGATAGAGGGCCTTATAGAAAGAGATAAGGATAGTATGAAAGATGAAAGAACGACAACAGAAGATGTAGAAAAAGCCAAAGAAACAAGGAAATACGAAAGAAAGAAGAAGAAGATGATGATGAGGAAAGATGAAAGAGCTGGATCTGCGTTCTCCAGATGGCGGCGCTTGCTTGCCAGCTCCGCTGTTTACTCAGGCTGCACAGGGATGGAACAGGATTTAATTACTTTCGATAAAGCGTCCACTGAGAATTAGTTCGAATGCAAGCACTAACATTGCTTATGTATAATATGAAAAGCGTAGTGTTTTCAATTTTTCGTAATTTATAACAAGATCTTATGGGTAATCTCGTGGCGACGTTATTGTTGGGTGTTAACGGCAGGCTTGCCGTGGGTGGCTACTTTGCGACGAATTGGCTACTTTACGGCCCCATTTGGCGGCGAAAACTTAAGGTTTGTTCCATGGCCTGTATCATTCACGCCTGCGAGAGGATTCGTGTAAGCAATATTTGATTCTCCTACTGCGTTTTTTCTTCTTATATTACAAGCAAACGACTCAGCACGGGGTGTAATGTGGGTATGGTGCAGAGAAAACTTGACAGCTGCCGTTGGACTTCTCATTCACTTGGAGCATACCAGGCTGACAGTATTGTTCCCGTCTTATGCTACAGAAGAGGCTCTATGGTATAATGCTCCAAGACAAGTCCCGGATTTTCTGATAGTGCTTATCTTGACATCCTCGCTCAAAATGTCAGCGGTATCCTTTCTTTCGCAAACCGGCTGTGTTGTTTCTTCTGTGCTGTTTTTCTATCTTCTTTTTGTCGCGTGGAGGTTTGCGCGCGGCACCAGCTCACTTCCAATGAAAATAATCGCATAGAGTGCCCGCATACACACACGAGCTGCTCGCCGCTTGATAAACGATGCCCCGTCATGAAGGGCTTTCGGCGATGTCATCCTCAATTCTAGTCTCATATTATATTCATAACAGGCGCTCGAGTCTCTTTAAGAATGCCGAGGTACTTCCACTCGTATTCACGATCTATTTAGGACCACTTCTTACGTGCACCTCAGTACTTCGAAGACCTCTCCGTCATCGCCAAAGAGATGCTTGTTTGCTCTTAGGCGCGTATTTGGTTTGGCATGTCTATATTGAGGCCTTGTATTGCAGTCGTTGATCAAATTTGGGCATGGATGTCAAAATGTTTCGTGTTTGTTTTGCTATTGTGGCTTTATATTGAAATAAGATGGCAAATTGGGCGAGTTGGAATGTAATCATGATAGCAAAACAAAACACAGTGCAAGAACACAGTATGTGTCGTCTTTCCTTTTCTTGTATGCTGTATTCTGTTTGCGCTGGCCATCATGAGTTTAAATTGAAGGAATGTCCCAAAGGTTTCCGAATTTGGAGCGTGATTGTTCCTCATTGCGAACGCATAATCAATACACATTTTCAAAGCTGCTCTGTTGAGCGCTTTGCTCACGGTAATGGCGGGTTTTTAAGGTTATTATTCAGAATATGTATATGATAGTTGGAATGATCAAGTTTGGAGGGTACAGGTGATCGGTGCTTTCACATGCTGTAATCAACAAGAACCAAGAGGTCGAGCCACATGTAAGACGCTATTTGTTACGCAGTGGATTCGTGTATGGCGAAGTAAAAAGCCAATGCTGTCGCCTCGGCATCTGACGTCCATTGCCGCTTGACGAGATTTGTCAACGATGTGTGTGATCTCGCTATAAAAGGCTACGTCCCGTCTTCATCGTTTGTCACCCGCCTCCCCTTTTCTTCTAGATTACATTAGTCAACGAGACGTCGCGATGGCTAAAAAATCGGCAGATCCCACGCACCGTGGGAGTCGATGTTATGCGAAGCATGCGGCGCAGGGGCGTAGCCAAGGGGGGGGGGGGGTTTGGGGGGTTCAAACCCCCCGAAATTTTTCAATTTTGCTTGCGTATATCGGCACGCACACATACAAACGCACGCACGAATATACATAAAGTATGGTTGACCCCCCCCCGAAAAAAATTTCTGGCTACGCCCCTGATGCGGCGGGTATGTGACTGTGGCGTAACTTTTTTTTACTGAGCGACACGTTTCAAAATGACGCTAAAGGTTTGTATAAATTTCATACGCACACATATATACGTTGAACAGCCGCATATGTGTTATATAACCAGTTGTTTACGGTTGGGTAACGCTGCCAATGGTAACGTGGGTATTACCAACACCAGAAGCGGTAAGCTGATATGTAGTGCTTATACGTGTCCCGAGAACGCACACACGTTTCACGAACCCGTGTGCATGTGTGGAAGAAGTTCTTGACGGCTCTTGAACAAGGGCATTATCACCGCTGAGCACCATGCAGCTAGTCATGACTAGTTATAGGATCCGGTCGTGATCGTGGTGACGAGAGGTCCATGTGTAGTGAAGTATGTGGTATAGTACAGCTGTTGGAATTCGTAGATGCCTCGGTCATTTCGTCGACAAATTGTCTGTCGACAGAGCCGGCGACATGTCGGAACCTGAAGCCACCCTTCGCGTTGGTGGGATATAGGCCGTCGAGGCTGGTAGGCCTGGATAGTGCTACGTAGACCAACATCACTGGATGGTGTTTGTCGTATTCGTAGACTACCTGGGCGTATGTGGCCTACGTAGCCTAGTCTACAAAGCGGCTGTCAATCAATCTGGCATCATCCTCGGTCAGCATGAGGCCATCGCCCAGCCTCGTAAGAAATTATGAGGACACTGCGTCGTTCTGGTGGACGAAGTGACTTTACGGTGCGGTGATGTGGACATCACATGTAACTTTCGTTAAAGTATTCCTCCGGGGTCGAGCAATGCTTCAATGTAGCCTGCTGAATCATAGGAATACAAACGTAATGTTTATTAGACTGCTATAAAAGCGGAGCCAACACTGGAACTACAGACGTTAATCTGATATGACGCCTTTATCGTAGGAGTACACATCGTAGGAGCATCATGCAGCGTTTATTGCTTCCTTGTAAAATTAGATAGCCAGCACCACAACTACAATTGACGTTGCACCGATATTACGCCCGCGTAGGCTGTTTTTCATAACCAGTTTATAGACCTGGCGTGGCTCAGTGTTAGAATGCCTGGTCGCCACGCAGAATGCGTGGGTTCGATTCCTGCTGGGATCCCAATTTTCATTCTTTCCATTCGTTGAGTCAACGCTGCCGATGTTGGCTTTGTTTAACGTTCTAGCATTTAAGTTACCAATGTCTGTTCTCGCCGTTCCTGGATAGATATAAACTGTCAATCACCTGTGGCGCATACCCGTACACCGTGGCCCGTGGTAAACGGGTATGTGCCACACGTGTCTAGTGGAAAGGGTTTGACGACGTCCGCGACAGGATTTTAACGTTATTCATGTCGTGACCCGCAATCATATTCGTCAAATCCTTTTGCTCTCCCATGCAAATTTTGGTCTACACCAAGTTAAGGAGGCGATCATGAGAGCACCCAGGCGTAGGCGGCTAGATAGATAGATGGATAGATAGATAGATAGATAGATAGATAGATAGATAGATAGATAGATAGATAGATAGATAGATAGATAGATAGATAGATAGATAGATAGATAGATAGATAGATAGATACGTAGATAGAAACGCTTAAAGTGCCAGAGGTTCGCTAAGAAATGCTTCGCATTTAACATTTTATTTAGTTTTACATGTATACTTTCTCTTTCCTAATTTCTTTGTTCAATAACACCTCACACGAGAGTCTATAGGTGCATGGCAGCATCAAGGCTATCGAAGCAGATACGGTCACGACAACCGTGCCCGTATCTGCCTTCTGAGTCGTAACTTGTCCTACAAGTTTCTTTGATATCACACTTTCTTTATGTATGAAAACATGAGAAGGTAGGCTGTCGTAAAGCCAACTAGCCCAAAATGATGAAATTTATGCTAGACTAATATATACTCATCAAAACTAAAGAATGTAATAACCAGAATTTTATGTACACATACGATCACCAGCGTACAATGAACGCCTTAACGGACACAATTGAAAACATGTAGGGTGGTCCCTCGCAAAACCGCGGACACATACGAGTATACACACGTGTGTTTTTCATGTACATATAATGGAGGTCAGAGGGAAACGTCTAGAGAAGTGCTTAAATGACTTGTATTAAGTGGATTTCGCTGGAGATCACCAGGAGTCGCTAGCGATTCTTCCTTACGATACATGCGAGATGACTGTGAGATAAACACGCTAACAAAGAAACATAATTTAATAAATAAACCCGCTAATATCAGTTATAAGCAGTCCATTAAGCCTGTGTTCGTTAAAAAATCACGAAGAGCATTCACTGCATTTTACCGTCGATCACACTTGCGGTGCCGGCATGTTTCAACACCTGCTGAACGATGTGGGCTACAGCTTCAGAACAGTTCAAGCCGATGTTGTTTACCGCTTTGCTGGCAAAGCGCATCGACGCGTCTGCAGGAGCCATAAGTTGGAGTTGCAGCTACGCAGTGCGGAGGAAAAGGAAAGAGAGAGACGTAACGATCCTCTCGTTAGTGTCGCATGCCGGCGCGTTTCTCTCCGTAAGCTGGCAAGCTGTTCACTCGGTGCCTCCAATCTACTACAGCTTGCCAGTTGGGCACCTCATAATGGCGTCGATAAGAGGTCGCACCGCAGGGTCATTCTGAGTCGACGGCGTTTACTGCCGTCCGTAACAGGAGCCGCTCTGTGTAGATTAGTGTTTTGCTTCTTGTCTGATATCGAAAACAAAGCGTAATAGCGCACATCAGCTCGTAGTGTTGTTGTATCTATTAGGGCGAACGTCTTTTATGCGGCAGTCTCTCTTCAGCCCAGAATCACATGCTCAGCGTTCTGCTTTTTTTGTTTTTCTTTTTTGCTGCAGCGCAACAATCCTCGATTTTAGCCCTATTTACTAAGCTATTGTTTTCATGCCCAATGTCCAAGAATACTTCATCGACAGGAATGCGGGCAACCGTGGAGTCAGAACATTAACCCCCGTATTCAGAAACGCTCCTTCACTTGAACTTGACTTGCCACCGCCTTCAACGCGTTTCGAACGCGCTGCCTTTAGGCTGTGCCAAGGCAGCACGAACGCGTTTCGAACGCGCTGCCCAAGGCGGTGGCAAGCCAAGTTCGAGTCGAGGAGCGTTTGTGAATACGGGGGTAAACCTCCTTGAGTCAGAACAGTGCGTTGTGCTCACAGGTGCTGTTGATGTCCGCAAACAGAACAGAACTAAGTTTTTATTTCTTATTTCTTGCTATTGTCGCGTAATTCACCGCAATTATGTGTACCACATACAATACATTTCACGAGGCTGAGGGCTTTCTTACTCGTTACCCGCCGTGGTGGTCAAGCGGTTATGGTGCTCGACAGCTGACCCGAAAGTCGCGGGATCAGATCCCGGCCGCGGCGGCCGCATTTCCATAGAGGCAAAATGTTAGAGGCCCGTGTGCTTAGAATTAGGTGCATGTTAAAGAAGCCCAGGTGGTCGAAATTTCCGCAGCCCTCAACTACGGCGTCTCTTATAATCATATCGTGGTTGTGGGACGTAAAGACTCAGCAATTATTAGCATTTGTAACTCATTTAAATACTCCTATTTCTGACCCACCGAGTGGAGGAGACGTGTGTCTTCCGTAGGTGCGTACACTATAGGGACATTGGCAATGGCCGCGAGGGCAATATCCTGGGGCCGAATTCGCGAAGGATGTCTTTAGTAAACGCTGTTTGCCATTGGTGGGCTGCCTTCGATGTTTATGCCCGATGTCATGCTTAGCCGAGGTCTTTACTTAAGAATAATACAGCCTAATGTTTATTTAATTATCTTTGTTTTAAATACGAGCACTGGTACGTAAAACAGCCACTGTTAACAGGCGTCGCCCTTAGCATTCACAATCTCATAATAACGTCGACTCACTCGGACTCAGTCAGACTCAGATCGAGCGGTGAGCGTCAGTCTGAATGAGTCCAGGTGAGTAATATTTTGGTGAGTCTGAGTCCGAGCGATCTCTAAACGCAAAATATATTTCTTGAGTGAGTCTGAATCAGCTCCACTTCTTCTGTCAACCTATGGTCTCCAATTGCAGCTGCTTATTCGACACACCCACAACTCTAATTCTTCGTTTTCTGCATGATGCAACTAAAAATAGAGAACTGCCGAGAAACTAGTTGTGCGAAAAAAAGATTAAACGTCATCCTCCTTTTATGTGTGTGTTTTTTTCTGGCTGTCCCGGCTGGCGCCGTGCGAGTGAACTAGGCCAATCATTTGGCCTTTCATTTCCACAATGCCGAGCCCCTGTACCGACCGCCCGCTGTTCGCCCTATTCAGGCGGATGATTTCTGTCGTATCTGGCCGCTGCTTTTCGCGCCACACTATTGCCTCAGGCCTCGCTCCTTCTCTTCCTGCTCGCCGTACTTGCATCCAGTCCATGTTGTAAACGCTGTTCTCCGGCATTTGCGATCACGAGCTTCGCCCCGCTGACTCTTGTGGGACAGAATTCTAGCTTTATTTCATTTCGCTTTTTCGGCTCGACTGATCTTTCGACGTGTCACGGCTTGCTCGGAACGTAATGGGAAAATATCCGCCTTTCTTTGCTGTTGAGACTCTGTACCTCGTAGCGAGCCAGAGCAAATGACGACACTCGGTAGGAAGCGATGAGGCGCGAAATCTTTTTTTTTTTTCTGTCAGCGAAGGAAGTAAGTTTCTTTGGTTGTTGGTTTTACCTACATTTATTGTAGACATTAGCAAGGAATGGCAAAGGCTAATGACACTGAAGGAAATATCGTGCTGTAATTATTACCAGCTTGATAACCTCCCCGACAGATGGCAGTAGTCCCACGAGAGTTAGCAACGCGCGAACCAACTAACTAACTAACTAACTAACTAACTAACTAACTAACTAACTAACTAACTAACTAACTAACTAACTAACTAACTAACTAACTAACTAACTAACTAACTAACTAACTAACTAACTAACTAACTAACTAACTAAATAAAAATTTCAGCCCGTTGTCAAAATTATCGGATCATCATCATCATCATCATCATCTTTATTCACTCCCCCCTGGTACCGTAACCTGCATCACGACTACTACTACTACTACTACTACTACTACTACTACTACTACTACTACTACTACTACTACTACTACTACTACTACTACTACTACGACAACGACGGCGACGGCGGCGGCACACGACAGACCAAGCTTCATTGTAATAAATAAATGCAGCAGCTTTGACGGCGCTCTATTTGTTGCCAGATATTTTTCGCGGACCATTTTAGTTTGGGCTGTAAACGTGCTTGAGAGTCTGGGGAGAAGCACGATTCAGCGTAACCTTGGCTTTCTGCATTTGGAGCTCTGCTGCAGGCGGGAAGTCCCGTGGCGCGCTAAAGTGAACACATCCGTGTTTCTCTGGGCGCGATGCCGGAATTAAGCCAGTGTCAGTAAAAAGAGCCCATTTCGCACCCTCTGGCATGTTCTTCCAGTACCCCGGCAAATACGACGTGTTAAAGAGCAGAGAACGTCTCACGATTGATAAGCGAGCAACAAAAGTGCGGAGAATGCTCTTGGCGAGCGGTGCCGCCACCGTATGCCTTGTAGGTTGGGCGGGAGAGGAAAGAGAGGAGGGCATCTGATAGAGGCGATGCAGCCACACAGAGCACGGAGCAGTAGATGGTCTTGGGCGCCGCATAACGGTAGAATACTTGTTGATTTGCCGTTTGTAGAAGGGCTTTCAGGAAGCGCCCCCGCAGGGATCAAGGGATTAAGCGAAGGATTACAATTGAGCAAAAGGAAAGCGTGTGCCAATTGCACGTGGCAAATGTTCGCGAGACAAAAAAAAAACAAACAAAAAAAGCAACAACAAAAGAAATCATGGTTGTTCCCGCCGTCATAGGAATCGGTATAACATGAAAGTGAAGCGTGTCCTCGCAGAAGTAGTTGAATGTTTCTTATACATTGATACACGAGAGGTTGCACAATGTCTATTGAGGTTTTGCCACTATATATAGCACCGTTTAACGGGGGTACACCCAGTGAGTGAGTGAGTCAGAACTTTATTGTGGTCCAAAAGTGGCAGAAGCTGAACGCGACTGGAGGTCCCGCTAGCTCAGCCAGGTGGCTCCACCCAGGAAGGTGCCGGAAGCTGCAGCCTCTCGGCGATGTTCCGGGCCCTCTGGACTGCCAGGAGTTGTTTGTTGAGTTCCATGCGGCGCATGGCAGCCTCCCAGGAGGGATTGTCTGATAATCCTGACCCCGAATTAAAGGGGCACAGCCAGAGCATGTGTTCGAAATTGCAGTGCTCGTGATTACAGTGCTGACAATGAGGTGAAAAGTCTGGATCGATTCTGTTTAGCATGGCTGGAGTGATGTACGTTTTTGTCTGTAGTTGTCGTAGTGTGACCGCGTGCGCTTTATTCAATTTAGGGTGTGGAGGGGGGAAGAGCCTGCGCCCTAGTTTGTGAGCTGATGGGATCTCGTGGTATGATATTAATGGATCCTTGAAGTCCATGCATCCCCGTCCCCGTCCCGTCTGAGATGGCCGGTCACCGCCGCGGGTAGCTACTTACACCCACGTTCACTCTTGGTGGCACATCGCCAGGGCTTAAGGTCTCCCTTCATTGGAGGGGGGGGGGGGGGCTCAGAGGGCTGCTCATCGCCATCCCGAAGACTAGTGTCCATGATGAATGATTAAACATTGTGGTAGCTGTAGTAGTTAACGGCGATAGCGTAATCAGAGAAAGCGGTGTGACAGCCAAAAGAGCGTCGCTGACTGGACGCAGAACATGGGTTAAGGTCGTCATCCCGCGGCATGCTAAATAGTTAACAGAGCGCTACGGCCGGGCTAGAGTGAAAAGCAACGCGCGTCATGTCTTGCCTCTATAGCCCGGCCGCGATTTCCGTCGGGGCGAGCGTAAGCGGGAAACGTGGTGTTACAGCCAGGCTAGGCAGGCTGTAACACCGCGAGCGTCGCAGAGCTAATTTTAATATGAATTGATGCTGTGAGCGAGGCCGAGGCTTCGGTGAAGATCACCATCTCGCGGTGTGTTAAGGCGTTGAAAAAATTACACTTCTCCTATTGGAAACGCGCCGAATGGGACGGGCGCGTAGCAACGACGCGTTGAAGGAGCTAATCGCGGAGGCTACGATCATGGTGCATTACTTCACTTTACCGCTCCCAGAAGGCGGCACCAACCCGCCGACCATTTCCTCCATGCCGCCGACCAAGAGCTCTGCGAGGGGGAAGTGTGAGATATAAAGGCGCGTTTGTGAAGCCTCCAGAGTGTGTGACGGTGACGCAGTCGACAGCGTGCCGGGAACCTGTTGTCGTGGACCCTCCCATTGAGGATCCTTTTTTTTGCCATCTGATCATGTGCACTTTTTTAACGTCATTTCTGTGACGGAAATGCGTCACTGAAGTCTTGGTGGACCCCAGCATAAAACACTTTCGTGTTAAAAAAAAGCAACAGTCATATAAAACATGAACTTGCGCAACGGTTGTTTTTGTTACTTGTGAGAGAACGAAGACGAGGGTGGGGAAATTTGTCAGCTCCCACTTTGACGCCTGTGGGAGTAACAACCATCGCGTATTTAACCTTCAAAAACAATCGCCTGTAGTTCTCCATGTTCACCTCTTACTTTAATAAATTATGTTGTAGGTGTGGTTTAGCAGAATAAACAGGGGTGAAAAGTGTAAAAATGATGAATATAGACATGTTATTTCTTCCCGTTTCACGCTTTCAGAAACAACTTGGTATAGCGAAAGCATGGTTAACTGAGCCAGCTGATAACGGTTCATTACAGAACAGCGCATAATGGGACGAACCACCAAAGATGAGGAAAAGGCACAAGCAAGCGCTAACAACTGAAGCTTTATTCCTAAGACAATATTAGAGAGAAATGTCAAGATAACATGCAGTCTTCGTAACAGAGGGAGAGGAGGGGAGGATGGCGAAAAGGACCCACATACAAAAAAAAAAAAACCGATGACACACTTCAAAAAGTTCACTATAGTAGCTATTTATGCATGACCATCATTTGTGTCGTTGGTGCATACGGTAACGCCATGGTTGGTAATTCCTGCGACCTTATAAACGCCTACGTTTCACAGCTAAAACGAAGTTCAGTCCGTCGGCAAATGCTTCCTTTGGTTGTGTTCATATTATACTATCGAAAGCACGTGCATGCTCATTAGTGGAAGGAAAGTTCATGAGGAATCATAAAGACATAATAAAAGATCACAGTTTCGCCGCAAGGGCGAAGCAATGAATGCGATAGCAAGAAACTAATGCTATATGAGGCTCGCCAATGGATACTCTTAGTTTGAACAGCGCTCCTGTTGCAAAGGCGGCCGAAGCAGCGAAGGAAACTAGCGTGCTTCAAGTGTCGAGCTGTGACACTTTATAGTTCGCGCTCATCTTCTGTTTGTTCGTTTAGCGGCGTCGTTTAGCGGCGCTCCGTAACATGAGCGCGGACATCACGGTGAAAGCTTGAAACATCCCTCTTGCCCTCACCACGAGAAAACCGCGGAGCAGACAGCGGAAGGCCAAGGTTCTCCTTGCGCAAATATAAGAAGCAGCGAGCGAGCTCGCCGACGACTTTTAAATGCGCCCGTCGCGCTCCTAGCGCCATCTCGCTGGTAATGAAGAAACGCTTATAAGCGCCGGCCACCTCTGAGTCCGTCCAGCGGTAAAGGGTGTGTATATAACGCTCGCCGTTAGCTACGTGGAGGATCTGCGTTCCGTGGCGTAGTGGTTAGCGCCACTCGCTGCGGAGCAAGAGGTACCTGGTTCGATTCCGCGATACGGAAGCATTTTTCTGAATTATTTTTCTTTGGGGCTTTTATATATATATATATATATATATACATACTTATACATATACAATGCATGACGGCGACGGCAAAATCTAGCCGAGACTGTCCATATAATTGCTATCGCAATAAAATGATCGAATAGGTGAAGTCACGCGTTAGCCACAAGAAGACTGAATGAAGTGATTGATGGCGGCAAGACACTAGACAGGTCCTTTCTCACTAATAAAGAAACAATTCCCTTTGCGAGCGGAGTTTCGGGGACTCAATGAACCATCAGCAATAATCACCACCACTGCAGCGAAAGATATTGCGTCTGACTTCAAAACCCTGCATAGCCAGAGCATGCTCCTCAAATGCCATGAAGTTGGGCAAGGAAACATAACGAAGACAGACATGCGGGCAATCAATGACCCACGGATAAGGTCGATGGGACTTCGCAATCGTCATTTGACGCCAAATAAAAATAGGAAGAATGTGAATGGTCAGGAGAATGCTAAGGGACTGTATGTTACGGAGAATTTGAGGCACTACATTGTGATGAGGAAACTTCTCTGTCACTTGTGCATGCCTTCAGTAATGTTCGCATGGCGTAATCTATAGAAATGATGCATCCGACGGAGAAGGGAGGATAGATGGTTCGTTGCGGAAGAGCGTAGCGTCTGAATACGCTAGTGTTTTTCGCCGTCTCTTGTGTGCTTGCTTTGGAAATTTGTTTTCCTGTTGGGCGGGCGCGAGATCTGATACAATTTGCAGAGAGCACCCCTCCCCCCCTCCTCCCGCCCCTACATAAAAAAATATCAGTAAGAGCCATAAAGAAGTTTTTGTTTAAAAGTAAAGTGCCCGTCCTGTGTAGCTACCTTTTTTTTGTTTTCATCATTCGCGCAGCCCACGAACATAAACCATCACCATTTCGCCCTGTTCTTCATTTGAAATGTATAAATAAAAAGAAAGTGCCACATCTCCCTGTGTTATTATTGAATCCATGTTACCGATTTAGCGCGTTACTCTGCTATCTCAAAAAGAAAGGACCATTCGAGATATATTACGACTTGGCTCAAAGGGTTTTGTGGATAAGAAACGTAAACATGAAATTTGTAAGCAGTGTTCGGTAGCGTTATTTAGTGCACCTGTGTCAAGTTCAGACCTTTACGTTGTCTAGCTGTAGCCTCTCAGTTTAAACAAATGGCATGTGAGGATTGCTCAAGGCTGCTTCGAAGAACAAAGCTCGGCACGTACTCAATCTTCTGCGTCCTCTATTCTCCCTGTAATCAGGCATGATTGCACAGGCGGGTTGGTGCGGCAGCGCGTCGACCTACAACTCGGAATAACTCTGCATATATATTTTCCGTGCTCAGTGCATGCATTTATTATGACTATATCGATATGTCGATACTACTGTGGATTTCACTCTATTGTGCATTTGAGCTCTCGTGTGTCTACTACACACATTTTAGCAACGGTGGGTGGTGCTACTCCAAGCTGTCACGGATGCGGAGTGGATGGTGTCCGCAATAAACGGGGGCCTCTCTTCAATATACTGCTATAACTTGCAATGTTCTGTGCGTTGTCTTTATCGCGGCACGCAAGTTAAGTCAGAAAGAAGAGTTTTTAGTCCTGTATAAATGTCCTAGAGTCGGAAACGAAACACATTATCCCTGTCTCGCATGTGTTGTCTGGGTGTTTCTGAGGATCGTGCTAATCGTGACATTGAGATAAAACCTTAGAGCTAGACCTAAACGAAGGAGAGACAGAGATGAGTGCTGAATTTCAATCGAGTTTTTATTCGGACGAACGACGTATACTGTATGAGCTAGTACAACGACAAGGAAACTAGAAGCACAAGGTAAGGTAGCCAGTGTCCAGATAAACAGTCATCGAAGATGACCGAATCCGACAATACGTTGGTGCTCATCTTGGGGCGCGCCTCAAAAAAATAAAGTGCTATTTTCGGAAGAAATGAATGGAAGATCTACTGACAGCTGATTCCCGACAGCTTCTGTAATGGTCATGGTTAGTTCACTGGTCTGTCCGTCAATGACCGTAGTATCCTGGAGCGCGAAGGTACACTCGTGCTAAGGGAAATGCAACGCCAAGAAACTGTCACTGCCTTTGCTGACCTTTTAGATGCGAAGTATCTTAAGGTCGAGCTCAATCCGGCGGTGGTGGTGGTGGTGGTGTGCGGCGTGACCACCCTTACTGCGCATGCGCATACCCTCTCCACACACCTCCTCTCCACTCACCCTCTCCCCTTCCCCTCTCCACTTTCCCTCGCCCCTTCCCCTCCCCACGTTACCTCTCCACTTTCCCTCTCCCCTTCCCCTCTCCACATTGCCTCTACACTTTCCCTCTCCCCTCCCCCTCTCCCATACCCCTCTCCCCTCCCCCTTTCCACTCTTCCTCTGAAACGCGGGCTAGACATGCCGAAATTCTCTCCTGCGCAACGCCGCGATGAGCTCGAGCGCATGCGCGTCCCCTCCCCTTCTCTCTCCTCTCCTACGCTGCCCCCCTCTCGCCCGCAGGTCGACCGCGTTCCCCGCTCGCCCTGTAAGAATTAACGGCCAGGCTAGATGGAAGATACGACGCGCGTAGCGTCCCTCTTCGCGTTCCACGACGCGAGGTCGGTAGCATGCCCAACGAACGCCAACGGAACGCGATCGTGCAAGTGCTCCGGCTTCGCATCGCCTCATGGTCCCCTTTAGCGGGAGATGGTGTAATTTTTGTGTATGTTCCAGCGAGCCGGCGTTTAAGCGCTCTGCTTGTCTATTCAATGTATGCTTGTCAGCAAGAAAGGTGTACATTTTGTGCCGCGTCCTTGCAACAGTCAATTGCAAACTGTTGTCGATGATTGACGCTGCTTTTGATGTGGAAATATTGGACGTGTCTTCTCTCCCACGCACCCTGCGTTTGTAATCTAAAGCTCATTACTTTCCTTCCCTCCCCTTCTACCTCAAGGGCACGAAGTGTAGGCAGCAAATTTATTTAGCACTTATATTTTAACACGAAAGTGTTTTATGCCGGGGTCCACCACGGCTCCACTGATGTATTTCCGTCACGGATATGACGTTTTAAAATATAAAGACTAACAGTGGGCAAAGAAAAAAAACAAGAAAAAGTTCCGTCACCGGGAATCGAACTTACGACCCCTCGCTCCGCAGTGCGAAACGATTCGGCCACGGTCGGCACGTTCCTCGCAATGCTAACGGCGAGCTATTTATATACACCATTTGCCGGTGGCTGTACTCAGAGATCTGTGTTACAGCGTGTTTTCGTTATCACTAGCGAGATGGCGCGAAGGGCTCGAAGAGCGCGCTTGAAAGGTCGTCGCCGTTGCGACGAGCGCCCGCGTCTACAGGGCGTGGTCGCTCGTGCGTGCGCTTATCTCGTGATCGCGGTGGTTTGTACGTCTCGCGTTGAGAGCACGAAGGTCACTTGGCTCACTGCAGCGGCCGCTCTTGCGAAAGGAGCGCGGTGCTCACGTACGTCCTTTCTGCTTGAGCAGCGCGCGCGTTGCAAGTTTCGAGCTGCTTGCCGTTCTTCGCGTGACAATTTGTTGCTGTAGCATTCATTCCTTCGCCCTTGGGGCGAAAGAATGCGCAACAAACGCTCAACTACGTCTGTGAAGGTACGTTTCACTTTCGTGTTATACCGGTTCCCATGACAGAGGGATCAGCCATGTTTTTTTGTACCATCAGATTATGGAGTGAAGGTGTATGGAGGCCGACACCTGAACGGCAATCCAGCACGAGTTGGTGCCCGCGTATTCGATGAACTTATGATGACCAGCGACTGGAAAACGATGCTTTAATATATCTTCGATGCGTCTGCACTGCAGTTGTGTGCTCCTATTGCTTGTTCTTTACCTAGAGTTCTGAGACGTATTCGCCGGTTCGTATTGCTCCATTGCCACAAAAAACGAAAGACGCTGGACTATAATTTCGCGTGACGGGTGTGTTCTTCCAGTTGAAACTATTTATTTATATATTAAATCAACTCCGTCTGGACTCTCAGTCAAAGAACGCCGTTGCAGTAAAAATATTAGAAGGATGCCGAATAACCTACAAGTTATTCTCAAATTGCCTTCTTCTGTGAGAAGC